>NW_028297127.1:22119411-22325068 GCF_055798465.1 Pogonomyrmex barbatus
TTGGTAATACCTTTCTTTCCGTCAATAAGTAATGTACGTCCTTCATAAATTAATCCGGGAATCGGAGTCCCAAGAGTACGCGGCGCGTACAGGTGCGAGTCTTAAGAAATTCTGTACAGCGCAAAAATTATCTTATAGACCGATGTCTCGTCTTTCCTTCCACCTCGAGATATTGCTAAAGAAAGAGGAAGGGGGGGGAGAGAGAGAGAGAGAAAACATAGCATTTCGTAGTATCCGAGTTTGCCTCGTTCCGCTTCGCGTAAGATTAACTCCCGGTTGCCGTCCTTTGTAAATTCAGAGGAAAAATTCGAGGTTCGTATCCGCGCTCGCTGTCGTATTATGTCGTTGGCGTATATATCGCGGCTCGTTATGGAATTCCCGCGGGTTGCGAAGGCAGCGTGAAGAGAAAAAGGCGCGAGAGGGAGGACTCGCGATGGCAGTCGGCGGTGTCTTCAAAGGGAGGGAAATCGTATGTCAGGAATGGAGGAAAAGCCAGGATGGCGAGGCGCGGTGATATCTGTCGAGTAATCTGTAAACTCAACTCACGCGTCGCATTCGTCCTCTATCTTATCTTCTTTCGTTTTCCCGGTCGTGTCTAACAACGGTTAGATTAGCTAGCGAGGACGGAGAGGAGAATACGAGACGCTCGAGAGATTACTTCCATATACAAAAAAGAGGAGGAGAGGGGGGGAGAGAAAAAGAGAAATGACTCACCAATGACATTGTAATTGAACATGCTAATTTCATCGCAATTTCATCGAGAGCTGCAATTCGCGGTTCTTCTATTTCGCACGCCCGCGCGCTTTTATTACCATAGAGTGGCATACGTCGCGTCGTTATATATAGTCTTTTCGTCGGTTGAATTGCGACGAGAATAGGAAAACAGAAATTTGTACCGCACTCAAAGGAGAGAAGAAAAATTAGATATCGGCGGCGGCGGCACGAGTTTTCAAAGAAACGAAACTTGAATGAAAATTCTCGTCGTTGAATGCCACCTTTGCACAAGCACGATCAATGGTGTATATGGTGGAGGCATTCGTGCTTCACTTAGCTCGCTCCTCGGATAAATTACTTTATCGCTGCCTTCTATCTTGTTATAAAGTCCTCAGATGAGAGGGTAGCAGACGGAAACCAAAGTATCGCATCGGCGCATTTCTCTCTCTCTCTCTCTCTCTCTCTCTCTCTCTCTCTCTCTCTCTCTCTTCCGATGCGAAACGTTGTGCATCGTCGTTGTGTCTCCTTTCCTTAATACCGTGAGAGAAAAGTGGCGGGATAAAAATAAGAAAAGGTCGAAAGTCAGGGTATAATAATGCAACGATTCCGGAACGGCGAGAGCTTCCAGGAGCGCGGATAACTCCGTAGCTCCGTAGATTTTTCTTCCAAGAAAATGACCCTCTCGCAGGACAACACGCGTACACTACGGCAGGCTCGGACTTATCCGAGATAGCGTGTTACTCTCGTAAAGATAAGATTCCGGGAGCCGTTGGAACAACGTTCACCGCGAAATCCCCGGTCCGCGTAATTCCCCGGCTCTAGGATAGCCCAGTACCAGGATCCACCGATGTTGAGATCGTTCGAGGATGTACTCTCGCCGTGCCGGAGGATCTCCTCGATATCCGAATAGCTTCGTGGCAGACGGCACGCGCGAAGGGGGACAACAAAATACATTAACACTAATCTATCCGTACGTCGAGCACAGTCAATGGCGCGGCACGAATCCCATTTGTCGCCGGCGACGTTTCGTGACGTTATGTGCAGATTTGCGAGGTAAACAGAAAGCGACCATTTGCACGCGATATGTACGTGTATATATATATATATATATATATATATATATAAAGCGCGAGAAAAGTTTCCGCCATATAAAAATTGTTATAATTAGTGGCGCATGCACAAGTTACTAATTGGAAATTCCATCTTTCGCACATTCATTCGTTCAGCTTTCATTACTGAAAATTCATTTTCTCTGTTAAATTTACATTATAATCTTTACAAATTTCTGGTATGTGATGAATTTTTGGAGATAAATACAAATATGAGATTGCACGTACACGCACACATATCATACTGGCGTCATTACACTATTTAACCGTGGTACGTGATACGTTCCGAGATTCGAAGCGATTAAGCTCTTCGTACATCAGATGTCGGAAAGGCACGGTGCGATGGCACGACGCGCTACGACTTCCTTCGATTCGCTCCGGTCAAGTTCCAACTCTCCAGATAGGAGGAGGTAAGTAGAGATGCCGGAATACGAAAGCGCGAGAGGTCAAGGAAGGAGGAAGAGGATTCGTGGGTTCTGACCTGACCGCTTATCGAACGTGGTTAGCGGCACCAGCCACTCCCGGCTTATCCCTCAGGACACTGTCCACCAACGCCGAAGCCAGCTTGACTATCTGTCCTATCCGTCCGGCCCTTTGCATTTGGATTAGATGGCGCAGATTGGAGTATAAGGATGGAACATGGCATGCTTGATCTTTGAAAGGTCGGCGGCAAATCTCTAATGAATTAATTCTTCATTTTCTTATGCATACGTTGATATCTCATAAATGGCCGTGAAAGTCGATAGAACTTGGTAATTTAGCACAAGAGTTTAATAATTAAATAAGACGACGGCTTATAACATTGAACGTAGAACGTATTAAATATTTCCTCGGGGTAAGATATAACCGCGGTTACACACCGAGAGAGAAAGAGAGAGATCGGTGTAATTATCCCGCATATCTCCGGCATGTAACACCGTTTCGCTCCATGACGATCTCCAGAGCGAGAATCACCGCGCGCGAGTAGCGTGTGCATACGTGCGCGGTAGGAGGTGCGGGGGATTTATTAAAATTCCTATAGAGCCGTCTGCTGTGCAGTAGCTCGCGGAATTTGAAATTAGCTCCGTCGCTTTGCGTTAAAAGACAAGACGAACTTTGTGTCGCGGATGCGCGCGCGGTTATAACCAAATGACGCGCGGAAAAGCGGAAATTGAATTCCGCGACAGAAACCGTGCAACCAGGCGCAACATTAAAACCGCCTCTCTACACGCTTATATATAAAGATACGCTAAATTTAGTGTACCGTCGCACAAAGAATTTTTTCTTCGTGCCGATACCACGCGAGGTCACGAGCGATTATTTATATCACTTTTCTTCACAATAGCCTTTATCAAGTTCGCGTCCTTTTTTCATAGATATCCTGCGTGCTAACTTTAAACGGCTATTGGAACGCGCTATCGGCTGTGTAATAGTCAGCTAATAGTTTTAGACGGTCCATTTTATATATACACAAAGAAATTCGCGTTTGTCGCAGGCAAAGGTGTACATCACGCAAGAATTGAAATTGGTTGTGCGAGAATCTTGAATTTATGCGGGCAATAAAGATGGCGACACTCTCTCTCTCTCTCTCTCTCTCTCTCTCTCTCTCTCTCTCTCGTTTTCTCGATGCCTCGTGTGCGTTCTGTACAAACATACGGAGCCACCTATATACCCGACGCATTCCGCGAGACCAAATTGCGCGATCGTGCGAATCGGAGAACCGTCGAACATTTGGGATTACGCTCTCTCTGGGAATTGCCACGTACCACCTCGAGAGCACGCGGACACGTATATAGTCATCTATACGCTCCTACGCCATTGCTATTCGAAATGTTTAAATGGCTCGACAAGAAACTCGATGCGGACGCTCGATGCGTTCGCATTACGAATTATTTCCCGTAATCCTATAAGCGCATTTTCTCGATAACGCTCACGAACAAGCGCGTTCTTGGCTTTTAAAATGGCACAGTGGAACGGAGTCACGCATCCGAGGTAGCCAAGTTATGCGCGTCCCTAGGATTACGAAAGTAGGAGAAGCTTCCAAAGCACATATATTTTGAAGATTTAAGTCTCATCGCGCGAAATAAAAATATCGGGGGGGGGGGGGGGGAAACAAGACAAATTACTCGAATCAATTATATTCGCATGGAATCGTCCGGCTGAATTAAAAACTCTGAGGTAACAAGCTATCGTGTTCTGATATCTGTACTGTACCTCGAGGATTCGCATAACAACGCGCTTGCATGCAATCGTGCTTTAACATTGAAAATAATCTCGATCTAGTACTTTCGGCCGTGCAATGAGATTTCGATGGTGTTTTGACACGCTTGAATTTCTAACAAACAAGCGATGCTGTTACGATCGATTAGATTTTTTCATGTCTTACGTTTCTAATATAAATTACCCACGGCTCTTATGAAAATTAGCATCGCGCGAACGAATCGTGAATACAAGAAAGAAATGTCGGAGAGATAAGACTATAACAATGATTCTAGTCTACGAATGCAGATGCAGGTGCTCTTCAAGATCGTCAAGTGAATTTGACAGTGGTGAGACCCTCGAATAGTTTGTTACAGTTGCAAAACAAGCAACTTCCAATGCAAGGGGAACCAGATTGCGCTGTCACGACGTAATCTATTTTCATAAGATTTCATTTTATATGTCCTTTGCCGCGGATATCTTCTATGTTCGCATCATGTCGTTTGAGATATTCGATGAGGAGGGTACCCAATTGATCCACATCCGTGCACGTCTCAAGAGTTATCTCCGGTACGCTGTAAATGCATCCCTTCAAGGTGCTTGAGAGCACGTGCTCTCTTTCACTGCGTCAGTAATTCAGAAGCGCGCATCGGAGATCGGCTGTTTTTCGCCAATTCCGCCGTCGATTTTATCTCATCTTTCGTACTTACTTTGCATTTACGACTCGAAAAAAAACTGCGAAATATTATATATATATATATATATATATATATATATATATATATATATATATCAGCGCGCCGCGTGAGGAACAGCAAAATAATTTCCAAGACCTGAAGTGGGCAATATCTATTGTCGCATTCCTTCTTATTTTAGAGAAAGATATCGCGCACTGACAAATACGTATAGTAATCCCTTTTCCCCAAATTTTGCCCTGCACTTGTTTTATCACCTCGCTCCATTTTATGAAGTCGGCGGAGATGGCAGGGTAGGACGGGGGGATAGGATGAAAAATTCAGATGGTGTTCGCACGATCTACTCTACTTTTGCAGGACTTTGTTTTACGTTCTCACCGCGACATTTACGAGCGAGGATAGCGGGGTGTGAGAGATATCCGCGTCGCGGGCAGGGCAGGCACCAGCTGAAATTCCAATCTGAATGTGCTTGCGAAACCGGCCTGGAGAAGTATCCATATACACGTATACATGCAAGTACGAATACGATCTGCTCGCGCTCTCGTCGTCGTGTCGGTCCGTCGTAAAGTCGCGCTATTATATTTATTCTCCATTGCAGGAAGACGAATGCGGACATGGGCGGAGTACCAAGTAATGCGGGAAAATTCGATAACAATTACGTAATTTCGAAAATTTCCATGTAGATCTCGCGCTCGATAACGTTACGCCGAGCGAGACAAAGCGAAGGGAAGGGAAAATATAGTACGGTCCACAGAAATTTTCGTGCTCCACGTGCTCGGAAATCGACGACACTTTTAATGTAATTAGCCATGTCATCATTAAATTATTTTTATTGATGCAACATTTGAGATGAAATTAAATTTTATCTCTAAATCGTCGATGCGCGCGATCGACGCGACTTTAAAGCTTTCCAGCGACCAATTAATCGACAGAGACGCGAATAAACACGATCCGCAAATAAACCAGATTGCACGGATACGCACAAGCGAGACTAACTTTTGCGAATGGGATCCGCAAAACGTCGGCCGATATTCATCTAGGCGCGTATTGACACGGCACGGTGCATCGCGATGCAACGTGGAAACGTGGTACGAAGCCACAAAGACGTATTGTGCGTAACAGATGGTGCTGCCTGTAATCACACACACATACACGCGTCCATCCCGTCCATCCGGAGGGTACAAAATGGCGTGGGATATCGAAAAAGTTTCCGGTGGACCCCGGAGATGCTAGTCGGGGGTGTATGCGCGCGCGCGCGCACGCGCGTGTGCCGTGCATGCACGGCTCTAGTCGGGGCTCTAGAAACGAGGACCCTTCCGTCTTCTATATAAACGGTGGTGATTTGTTGATCGATGTGGCAGAGGCGACGCGGTCGCTCAGCGCCTCTTCTCAGCGACTCTATTCTTCGTTCCTTTCGCACGTCTTTTCCCGTCGCTCGCGTCCGTTGTCGTGCAACGCCTAACTCGAGCACGTCGAGCGTAATATAAAAACGCCGGATACGTCTATTCATTAAATTCCGTTCGGTATTTAGCCGTAATTAAGCGCTCGAACGTGTGACTCCGCTACCATGTGCTGTCGCGCTTCAATTTCACCGGCCGTACCGTTCGCACGGAGCAAGCACGAACCGGCGGATAATCCCGTATTATTGATCAGCGCTGAACTTTCGCCGGCGGATTATGAGGATGAATCCCTTCAGCGATATTTACGATCTTTCCCTCGTCGTCGACGAGCTTCGATGGCTATGTGAAAACCGCTATTGAATTTAAACGACAAAGATATAATGCGGCAATTTTCGATTAATCTCTTTTTCAAAGCGATCATTGTTGCTGGTTGTTACTACTGCTGTCACGTTCGTCGCGGTCATCTAAATATTAAATACTTTGCAACAGGCAGGGAAAAATAAATGTATATATCGTATTTATGTTAGATGGTACCGCTGATATTATTTTAGTACCGAGCACCAAGGGAAAGAGGGTTCGTTAAAATCGAGGTTACAATTCGGTTACTGGCACGGAAAAACGGGCGAGCGGACGCCAAATCGAGTAACAAAAATCGATCGACGAGGACTATTGTGCCGGGACGGCCGGCGAGTTTATTTTTTCATTTTGCGAAACGTACAAATCAAGCGGAAGGATGTTATCAAAACTTCCGTCTGCGTGACAAATTGAATTACGGCGGAAACTCGGGCATAGGAGGGCACACGGCCGAAAACTGCGACGGAGAGAAAAAACTGCTAGACAGAAAGGTTAAAAATGGTCTCCGTTGTAAATCCGTCGCTGCAACGCGGAAATCTGTCATCGCGCGAGAAGAGAAACGCGTTCAACTGAGGGGGGGGGGGGGGAGTGCATTATACCCGGATTTTTCCGCGATCGCGCAGCATGAGTACGAAACGCCAACTGCTCAAGAGAATATTTATAGATGGCCGTCGCCCTTGTCGTCGTCGTCGTCGTGTCGTCGTCGTCTTCGTTGTCGTCGCCATCGTAGCGAGGTGATCGTGGGTAGTCGTCGTCGTCGTCGTCGTTGTCGTCGTCGTCGTCGACGACGTCGTCGAGGCAGCCATTGTCGTCGTCTGCGCGCACGATGACGATGTCTCTCGGAATCGATATGAATTTACGATGTTTTTCTATTGCGCCGACTTGGCAGAACTTTCTTAAAACGGCACCCCGCGCGGAAACATTATGCGATAATTTATTATCCCTCCTCTGGCGCGAAGGCCTTTAGGCGCGGGCCACGCCAACGGTAAATTCGATACCGTCGAACTTAATAACCCGCGGAGCGGGTGAAATTCTACCGCCGGGAGCTCTTGGGAAAATTATGCGAGCGCGAATGGTCGAGCTTTCGCGAGAGCAAAGCTCAGGGAATAGCGTCGAAGCGAGAGCGAGGCGAGGCAAATGCGATCCAAGAATTTTCAAACGTCGGTAATTGAGGAATAGCACCGCTCGATTTGTCACGCGGAATGGCTCCTGGAAAATATTGTTAAACTCGAACGAACGGACAGATTGGATTCGCCACGTTTCATCTAATCTCGGTTTTAAAAATATATGATACATATTCTTACAATACATCCAGGCGCCCTTCTTCATCTTACTCCGTTCTCCGTCATCTAATTAGATTGGATTCGTATGACTTTGAAACGATCCATCTGATTCACACGACGTAATTACGTAGAATTACGCCGTCGCGCGTAGACTTCCCTCACGACGTACCGACTGGCCTAGAGCTCTTTGAGAAGCCGAATCGCATCTCGAGCTCGCGTAAAAGCGGAGACAGAGTTCTTTGATGTAATTCAACGTGAAACGCGCAAGGGCAGCGTTTGGCATATCCGAGGGACGAGCACGTGGACACCGTGGGCGAATGTATGCAGATTCGGCAGCGTAGACGGCGCTCAGCCGTCTAGGTGTCTAGGTCCGTGTTTAAACAGAAGAGCGCCATCAAACATTCGACTTGAGATGCACGAGAGCATTTCGCGTAACCAAACATACGTACCCGGACACGCCGAGTGCCTAGGCTGAGGCAGAGGGTAGCAGAAACGTAGCGAGAACACGTTGTGCGACGAAGGAGGAATGGGGGGGGGGGAGGGATGGAGGTGAGGGTGATCCAAGAACGACAAATTCTGCCAAACACATGAGAGATACTTGAGCTGGCCGGTTGCCAACGCACCATCTCTGCTGTTCGTTCGTGCATGTTCCAGCGACCTGGTACAGCACCAAGTCCCTTTTCTTACCCTCGAGCTGCTACAATCGACGTAGAGAATCACTCTCCGCCATTCTCCCTATACCCGCCACCACTTTAACTCTCTCTCTCTCTCTCTCTCTCTCTCTCTCTATTTCCCATTCAGCCTTACACAAGACGCGTCCGAATCTATTGCACGTAGCAGCGAAACGCAATATTAGGTATTACTATCAATTTCCTTTACGCGAGCACACACATCATATACGAGTATATATATATATATATATATATGTGCTTTTGTTTCTAGCTGGTACCTTGCATCGGGCATCAAAGCTTGATAGTTTTAGCTTTTGAAGTTTCATCGATGTTCGCGCGAAACGAACGGAGGCAATAAATCGATGATACGCCGCGACGCTAAGTTTGCACGCGACACTTCGCGTTATCGAATACAGTTTATATTGGATAGAATAACGAACATATCGCCTGTGGGTATCCACGTATGTGCATGTCACATGAAGATACGATATTATCTGCGATAATGTACGTGATGTCACGATTTGAGGCACGATATATGCCGTGATATTTGAATCTCATTTTTAAGAACCTTTAAGAAAATTCTTTAATAGATTTTTAGCCAAAAGGACGAATGCCCTCTCCAAAGTTTGTTAACTTGTATTTCGAGAGTATATACAGCTTTTTCCCTTCATCTGGAATAATTCCTCTCTAAATTGCGAAAGATAGAATTCCAGGATGCATTAAAAGAAAGTACCTTTACTTGGAAAGATAAGTCACATCTCTTTGCACAACTTTTCCCCGTTGTATTATTATCTGATTCCAATCGTTAACCAAATATTTCTTTTCGCAGTAGTAGTCAAGTTAAGGAAATGATATTAAATTGTAATTGTAAGTAATTTCACAATGAGAAAGTATGGTAATGAGAAATGATAAAATATAAATGAGATAAAAACCAACGCCAAACGGTACTCATCAGATGTAGATAGTGATAAGACAATTTATATACATTATTAAAACACTCGAGTGTAAAACCAACTATCCGAGTGTTAATCGCCATTCGGTATGAGAGCACAGAGCGTGAAGGACGTTGAAACTGGTACACGTTTTTCCTCATTAGCGCTCGGACTTTTCCGGCCATTTCTCCTCGCATAATGCAGCTAGATACATTGTACGCGAAAGAGACAAATAAGGAAAATAGAAAGAACAGGAATGAAAATGACGATAGAATAGCGAAGAGCAAGCTGGACGATTGGTGGCGGGAGAGGCGTCGAAATGAGGTGTCTAATTACACTCGTTTATTAACCTAACACCCTTTGCTCTCGTACGAACGTGCTCGCGTCTTTCCTCGCGTTATTTTATTCCTAGGCGAAAGAACCTTATTTACTTTAACGAGAGCTGAAATAATTCACGAGCTTTGCAAGAATACCTATTACAGCTGTATCCCCGTATCTATGTGTTCCTGGCGTATACTCGCATACCGCGAAGGATAAAAGGAAGGCAAATCGAAATTTTCCATCCAGCCGCGTAGCGGCTAAATCTTCATCATTATTCTACGAGATGTGCATCTTACATATACTATACGCCGGAGTAAAAATGTTGGCGATACGATGTAGATAGATACGTGTGGATACGTGTGATATTTATATTTCACCGTCAATATTTGCGGTACAAATTTGGTTTCAATACCTTATTTATTTTCAACATTAGGTATCGATATCGGGGAGAGAAGCGTTATATAAGCGTTATATAGCGAACGCTCCCTCACGAGTCGCGAGTCATGAGTCGCTAGTCGCGAGTCGCGACACGTCGGCGCGCTGCAGCGAGCCGTGGCGCGTGCAAACAAAATAAAATCCTCGCCTGACAATCTAAATGCGCTGAATTCCCCCGAACCGTTCGCACAACTACGCGTAAAGTACGCGTAAGCAGCCCTCTCAGTGTCGCGCCGCGAAAATACGCGTCGGGGACGGGGTGTGGAATCTAGGCATGATTGCGCGCACAAGCTGCGGAATTACACGTCGGTGGTTTGCAAACCTGTGACTGAAATTATCGTTAATTTAAATGCTCGCGCTTATACTCGGCGAAAGTGCATAATGCGCCCGTGAAGTTTAAGAGCGGCGCGGCAACCCCCGTGCAGGGAGGGGGGAGGGGGGGAGCTTACGCGGCAACCGCGTGCAGCCCGGGCTTTGAAATTTTAACGCGAATACGTGGCGAAATTTCAAACTAACGCGGAAGGATTTAACTCCTTTGCCTGATACCGCGGGACAATTACAGGTAGCCGAGCTCAATGGGATTGAATTTCGTATTGTGTCGAGTTAAATACGCGTATATTTCACTGACAAATGCTTTCAGTTAAACGTCGCGCTGTTTAATAATGTAGCGAAGCCTGCGGGAGAAATTTCGAACGAGGCTGCTGTAACATTGAAGGGAGGAATAACGTGGTCTTTTCGTCGGAGAGAACGAGCGAGCGACACGGACGAGAGATTCGGCCGTTCAATCGGCCTCTGTGAATTAACGATATACCGCCTAAAACGCTTCGACGTTTCAATTTCATATTTCGCTTTATTCGACTAAACTCATGTATTATTATTAGAAACAATTCAACTCACTGCCGTTCCGTTTCGTGTTTCAGATTAATTCGCAGGTTGCGCATCGCTGCGAAAAAGGACGGGCGAACGCAACCGTAACAAAGGCACTTATTCTAAAATTAAACCGGTATTGTTACTTAAGAGGAAGAATAATTACTTTCCGCAATCCTAATATAATAGCGTTGAACGTTACTCTTTGTAAGAGTCTATTCACGATTCAGCACGGGACTATATACACGCTTGTAATAGTATTTCCATCGGAATACGATTCGAAAAAAAGCACGGTATTCCCGCTCTCTCGCACATCTATCCATCAAGAACTTAAACTTTGATTGCAGCAATAAAAGTGTTCGCATCGCGCAATATGCAGCCTGCTGTCGCAGGACAGCATAGTGTGTTTCGACACGCGCGCGGACTGTGTGAGCTCGACGCAGCCAATATTACACGCTATAATAGGAAGTATGGGAAACGTATGTAGAGTTGGTCCCTGTGGCGTTTTCCATTTTTTCTATTTTTATTGCTCGCGATAGCAAGCACCCAACATTGTTTTCCCGGACACGTATCCAGCCAGCGTCAACTTCTCATAGTCAGCGTACGACGCAAATTGTCGCGAATAGTTTGAACGAAAAGTCCTCTCTCTTCCCGTTCGCTTCGGTATTTAGCTGTTCCTTTTGTACGTTTAATTAAAATCCACAGTGAGATCTTCTTTAATCAAAAATAATAGATATCGCGCGTACATACGGAGAACACGGTATATAGGTAGCCGGTTCGAGTGATCCGAACGGGAAAGAAGATTTCTATGATAACCTTTGAATCTTTTGGTCTTTTGGGAATGCAGAAGTTATGTTTCGCTTAACTGAGCACTGTAATATGTCAGGACGGTGTTAAAACGGTTCTCGCACACTCGACTCCTGTAGACATTCGTTAAGCCGATTTCTCCCAGAGCGCAGCCGTTTGCATTATCGATAGCTTTGCCCATGGAAAGAATGATCGAACGATGCCGTCGTCAAGAGTTTCCGCGAGCCGGCGATAACGGCGAGTAGTAATCCGTTGAACGATATAGCTCGTCTCTTCTCGTTGTCGAATCCGTCGACGTTCTATCCCCCCCCCCCCTCCTCCCCCTCCCCGTCGACTACGCACCCGCGGCCAGATGAATATCGAGCCATGACGATTCATCGACTTTTTTTTCTATAGTTTTCTATAATCTATATATGAATGAGAGAGAGAGAGAGAGAGAGAGAGAGAGAGAGAGATCGGGCTAAAGAAATTGCGCCATGTAAAGTGGAGGACAAGCGAGTCATTTCGAGCGGATGATGATAGGCAGACGCGAGAAATGCGGTGCCAGTCGTTGTCTCGACGCGAGAGACAACTTTCGCTCGTGTATTCATAAAGCCAGGTTCATTGCTGTAGTCTTTGAGCCTCGGAAGCTTTCTTGTTTCTGCAACATCGCACCGAGATAAGTGGGAGTGCGAATGACACGCGCGCGCGTTGTTTGCTCAAGCTCCTTTTTCCCGAAGGCTGGCCAGCTGCTAGTCGTTCCCTCCTGCGAAAGAGGGTCGACGAGACACACTCGAGTCGCGAGGGACATGGTCGTTAGGTTGCATTAATCATTAATGGAGACCGTTGGCACTTAATGTCCCCCCTCGACTCCGTGTTTTCTCGAGCGTTGACAAGGCGCATTCGTCTTAAAGTTTCTTTCGCGAGAGTCGATTTTGTGCTCTCCGATGTCGCCCCTATGAATATTCATATCGGTACTCTGATAAATTGAATGGTCTCGAGATGGTCACGTGTCTGACATGGCGATGACGAAACGCGATACTTAATGTGAAAAATTAAAAATCTTTTGACGTACAGCCCCGTCAAAGTTCTGTCACCGAGAAAATCAGTTCCAAACTCATCAGGAAAATCTAAAAACGAAAGAAAATATCGAGTCACCCCGTGTTTCCGAATGGCTCGCAAGAGCGACAGTTTTCGACATTTATGTTACGATGGCTCTGCGCCCGTTGGCAATATTTTGTCACTTTTAGGCTGGATAACGGCATCGCGTATGTCCGAGCGTTTCATCCGTTGCACCACGGTTCGGTAACACACATACGCATATCAGTGACAATATAGATGGATTAAAGCGCCCCGTTGAATATAAATTTCTCTTCGCAAAAAATTTTTCATGCGACTGATTCCCTTTCAGCTTTTCAAAGATCACAGATATGTCGAACTGTAAAAAGAATTTGACAACCCTCAGATTCATCGTATGCTAACAACGTGTCAGGCATGTACCGATTTTTGTACCATCGTGATCGTTTCGTATTCGTAACAGGATGTAAACGAGATATGAGAATCCTTTATTATATTATATTGTGCTGTCGATAGTTGCAATTGTGTTCGATCGCAAGTATCGTCGAATACCTGATAATCGCTACATTACCCCCCGAATTACTTTCACGTTTTACAAAATGTGTGGAATGTTCGTCAAAGAATTCAATATGAATATTTCGTGACATCTTAATGTCCATCTTTACATTTTTATGTTACTACGTTACTGTTTATGACATCATAGAAAGTTTAATAAGCGCTTCTGTTCCGTCTACTAACAATTTCTGTATGCTCCGCAACTTTTAAACGATGTCAACGAACATGTTATATCCTGTTTTTGAAATTTTGCTTTCATCGTTCGTTGCTACCCGTTTTTTAATATCAACTTTTTAATGTACCAAACTTAATTTTGCTTATAACAAGTTAGTCGCAGTCAATTTCCCTTAGTTTTTTTTTTACCAACGGCCACGTCTCTCTCATATTCGACCGAGAAAAGCAGCAATAAAAATTTTCGGTTAAAAACTGCCGACGGTGGAAATCGCACGCGGCGAGCTTGTAATCTGTAGAAATAGCACCAAGTGTCACGACTATCGTGTAACGTGCGGCAATACCTGTCGCACGTGGCAGAACGATCCGGCACTCGTTATCGGTACATCGATATATCTCTCGCGTCGGGTGGTCGCCCGATCGTTTTCCAATTATAATCGCCGCCGTCCGCGAGTTAACTATCCGAACTTCCGAGCGCCCGGACACCTCGTTATCGTGATTCTTCGTGCATGGTGCCCATTGTAGCTACGGCCGAATAACGGCGAATAAGAGTCGCTCGCACGTTTCCGAGCGAGAGATGTAGCCGGTCGTGACGATATCATGGAAATTCCCAATGTCGCGCCATGCCATGCCATGCCGAGCCGAGCCGAGCCGAGCCGAGCCGAGCTGGGCCGGACCGGGCCGGGCCGGGCCGGGCCGGGTCGAGCCGAGCCGGGCGTGAATTAAATTATTTATAAATGCGTTCGTGCAACGAGCAGCACGAAGCGAAAGTCGCGGATAACGCGGGAAGCAGGGGATAATCGGAGAGAGTGAAGGGACATCCCCACATCCCTGTGTGTGTGTGTGTGTGTGTGTGTGCGCGCGCGCGCGCGCGCGCGCGCGCGTGTGTGTGTGTGTGTGTGTGTGTGTTTACGCCGCTAACGTTGCAAACGTTGTCCTCTCCCTTTCGTCTCTACCTCGACCACGCAGGCGGCAAGTTCGGCGAGTTAATTGATTCAATTAGCACGCGCGGCTCGCGCGCGAATTAAATATGCCGAACTGATTCTAATTAAAGGCGGCCGGGGACTCCTGCAGTCGCGATTGTATCGATGCGTAAATGTGCGCGCGGGTCAGGTATGCGACTTCTCTCTTACTATATTGTCACAAATTTTATTGATTATTAATACATCAACAATCGATATTGCGTATTACAATGGAGATATGGGATTGCCACGGAATATCGAAATATCATGGACTATGTATCAACGCCTCGATAGTATCGTAATGTTATTAGAGCTCTACTTTTCTATTTGGATAATAAATTACGTAGGGAGGTTGATATCGAGCCGTATACGAGCGTCTACTTTAAAAATGCACGAGATACGCGAAATTGCGAGCGCACAATAATAGCCCGCGCCGTGTACACAAATGCACCGTCGTGATTAAAATGAATCCGCGTAATAGCGGAGTGGCTTGAAAGGATACCGCCTGATTTTAAATATTCGTGCGTTGTGTAACACGAGCGTTGTGTGTACGCGGTTCCTCGTTGTCGCGATTTCATTATCTAAAAATAAGCCGCGATATTATACTCGCCGCACTCGTATTCGTAACCATAGCGCTCAGTATTATTCGCCGAATATGTTCTCGTTGGTATCATTATACGAAAAAAAACTTGGCGAATGACGGCAGCAGAAGCAACGACGACGTTGTATGTAACTTATATTTGTCCGATATATTTGAAGGTACCTGCTTTATACGCGAGCATTTTTCTCGGTGGAGAAAACTTGCGGCATTAAAAACTACTAATTAAAGTCTGTGTATCATAACGATAATTAATTTCTGCTCTACGATAGAAATTCTGTAAAAGAGAGAATTGGTAATTTCAATCGATAACCTGACTATTTAATGGCATCTTCGTTTATCGAGATCCATGCTTTATTTGATGAAAACTTTATACGTATAAATACTCTTTGTACCTATAATTATCAAATATAAAATCGTCCATTATACAAGATTATAAATTATCGTTCTTTTTTTTTTTTTAGAACCATTGAATCCAATAATAGTGATTAATTAAATGTGTTTTATTCATAAACGTGCAGTAGAATCATTTCAAAAGGCTATCACTACGCGGAATAAACGAATGGAAAAAGCGTTTCAAAGATTTTCAGATGCTACCTTATTTCCACTATCTTTCTTTAGCGTTGCACGTTAAAGAAAACGTTATATTAGACGGCAAAGAAATAAAAAAAAAAAAAAAAAAAAAAAACGGATCTCAGTCGCGTCGAGAAAAGGTTGGATGATCGACGTAGAAATCGTTGCCCGTTAAAGCGTGAAAACGACGAGTTTGTCGAGCATGCTCGTTGCATCGGTTGTGTATCGGAGAGCCCGTGCCGGGGATCGCAAGCGGCATGCACTTTGACCTCAGCGATTATCTCGGAAGCGAACTCGCTGTACCGTGCGGTGCGTCGACCCAATAGAATTCTCGATAACGCCATTATACGCACAGTGTACAAACTTGATGCTTGCACCTCTCAACTACGAGTTTACAGGCTACGTCGGCGGGACCTGAACCCTGGGCATTGTATGTCCAGGGATCGTGGCGGTTTATCGGTCGCCTCAACGCTGCTCGTCGTCGTCGTCGTCGTCGTCGTCGTCGTTCTCGTTTCCGCGGTTGTTTCGTCGCGTCACCATCCTCGGCGGCACCCTTTCAGTTTTCCCACCGCCCTTAACGACGTAACCGGCAATCACCGGAACCCGAGAGCGTAACAGCGAACTCCGTACTCTCTGGACGCGGGGTAGCAGCTCCCCGCGCTACCCCCGTACGACTATCGTCGTGCCAACGTCGTTCTTATTCAGCCTTTCGAGTTTTCGATTAAAACTTTAATTTGCGCATTATTCGACGCAACCTCTTTGAGAGCGAAAAAAGCGACGGCGGACAGGTGGGAGACAATTCGTTCGTTCGTTTGTTGCTCGTCCGAAGGAGACCGAATTGCCGGCATCCGCGTTTGTCTTACTCGGCAATTTACGTTTTAATGGAGGGATTAAGAGAAGAAAACGTCCCGGTCCGCGCGCTCCGCGCCTCGCATCCTATGCAACCGAATGCGTATTTAAACGAGGCGGGAGTGCGTTGTCGAGGCGGAAAAGATGGATGGCGATTCGCCGATGGTATCTACAGTTCCGATAATCGCGTTGTTACGAGCTCTGCAGGGTTCGCTGAAACGGCAATGGTCAATGGCTGTGAACGTTCCGCCTTTAACGTCGTGCCTTATAATTTAAACCTCGACTCTCGATAACGCTCGTTTCTCAAACTTGCGTTCGCAGATAATAAATGAGACCGCGGCGATTGCGCGACGGATACATTGCGCAATCGAATTTATTTAATCCTCGCTGTGCAGTCACGAATGCACCTGATGCAAACGCGTCCATAAAAGCCCTTCCGTATGGGTTGCATTTACATAGTAATACATAGCGCAACCGATATCTCCACCTATTTCATATTCTGACTAAATATGAATTTCATTTTATGCATGACGATAGAACATCGTAAACGCTAAATATAATAGATATCTTGTCGTTATCGATGTTAATTAAAAACATGAGGAATGACTTGGGATGATATCGCGTGGAAAACACAATCGTAAATATTTGGACAAAATATAAAAACATGCGACGAATTATGAGAGATGATAGCCGTTTAATCGATTCGTTTTGTTTCTATGGTAGCTTGCAATTAAAAATTTAATAACGCGCCTGTTTCTAGTGTCCCTTTCGTTTGCAATGGTGGTTAGAAATCTTGTAAAATAATTAAATTCCATATACATTATTAAATTTACGGATTATCTCTGTTGCTTGTAACTCCGGCAAAATTTGAAATATTTTTGACAGAAAAATGCTCCGCGTAATTTAATCACTGACAAACAGTGTCAGTGTTTTTCATTTTTAAAAAGCTTCATTCTGTCGAATATAATTTCATTAATTTTGGATGCGTTTTAGATTGAAATTTAGAATTTACATCTCAGAAGCGTGAGAGAAGGCGTCGAAATTTGGAGATGAAAATTAAGATCGCGCAGATTCGCCACTTTCTCTCTTATTCGTAGACAAGCCTGGATTGCGAGGGCATCATTGGCAATCGTCCAAGACCGCCTCGGATTAACATCCTCATTCTTGTCGAAAAGTTGGAGGTGCTGGTTAGCCACGAGCAAGCTGGTTACCACATGCATTCATTACCAGAGAATCCACCGCACGCTATTGCTTCCGATCGATTGGGAATCACTCTTTAAATTGGAGAAAGGGGTACATCTTCTCCGTGATAAAAGTGAAAGAGATAATTACGATGTTTAATTTACTAACAAAGCCGACTATCTCGGGAAAGACCCAGTCGCAGCTACGCGCAGCTATGGCTGTAGAGAGCCCTATGGAGAAGCATGGCGCGCCCATTAAATGGAAGTGGAGCGATCTCTTGCCGCTTCTGACTTTCCAGGTGTGGACTAAATAATGCATACATAGGTCGTTGCATAATATAATACTGCGGATACACGCCACTATGCCCTGGTTGCAAACGGAACGGATGCGAATGAAATTTTCTACGCGTGCGCGGGTCCGACGCTAGGCTGCACTTTTGAAAGGGAAAAAAGACTTTGCAACGAGGTCACTAAAAATGACGTAACGGCCGCATGATCCAGAGTTTTCAAGGGAATATATAATGTTGACGTTATAAATTTTTCACAAAATTCGTAGCGCGGTATCTCCCGGTATTATCCCAAAGTATAATAAGCACACACTCTATGCTGTGTGCTTAACAGCTACAAATAAAATAACATCCTTCACCCTTCAGAGATAATCACTTTTCTCACTTGAAAATGGTTTTGTTGTTACGTTAATAATCTGCAAGCACACATTTCGTTCTATAGAAGCATGCTGCTCGTCACGCGGACGTGATTTCATGCCTCGTTCGCGTGACACACCTCATAAGTAGATTATGATGCCGGCAAAGTGAGAGCCGGTAATTTGTAGTTGATGAAGTTGTAATTGAGTTTTATTGCATTTTAATCCAATAAAGTTGCGCACATACTGTGATGCGGTGGCCCGTGAACGACGAGCAGTTGGCAGGTTACATTTGTCGCTTATACAGGTTGGTCGCATTCATTGTTGAAAGGGACACAGTTCGTTAAAATTATGTCGACAGGTGTAAAGTATCATACAAGTTTTATCGCGATGAGACATCAGACTTGATAGTTGTAGTATAATATATCTATTTAGTCAGCCAAATGCCAAGTCAGTTCGAAGATGCAAAAATATTTTATTCATATTTTGACATAAAAGATTCAACTATAAAATTTCTATTTTTTTTTTTTTTTTTTTACGTGATTAAAGGAAACGTTCAGTTTTATGTCAAATTTTTGGATCTTTAAATTGAATTATGTAATTGCAAGTAATTATAAAGTAATTGAACCACGTAAATATATAAAACAAATGTTTTAATAATTTATAAATCATATTTATATTTCTGAATGAAATAAAAGAAATCGAGAAAAATAAAAGAGTTATAATAATAAAATGAAATAATTTTGAATTTAATTGAAATACAAAATATTTAAAGATTATGACTCTGATAGTAAATTTTAAATGACAATAGAATTACTTATAAAAACCATTAAATGTATCGTAATTAGAATACATTAATATTTTTTTAATTTGTTTAATTTATTTTGTTTAATTGATCTATCTAAACAAAAAATATGATATTAAATGTCCACTATAATTTTCAACTCGGTTATTAATAATCAGTTATATCGATAAATCTCTAAAAGAATCTCAAAAAGGTACATTAACTATTATTTTAATAATCCAAAATGATCATTATTGTAAGAGCGATAATTAATTAAGAAACTCAGTAAATGGTGCGTCTATACACACGCGTATACGTGTGTTAGTATATACATAGATAAGTTGAGCAGCGTATCTGGCATTCTCACATAAAAACACATCTCAAAGTATTGAAAATATTGACGGAAGTAGTGACGGAAATATATATATATTTTTTTTAAATTTTGTTTAATGTATATCGAATACACATTCAGATACTTCCGCTGTCGCAAAATTCGTTTTCTCGGAGAGGAGAGTTTTATGCATCTTCCTTATAAAGCGTCTGCACATTTTTACTCGATACTTCTTGCGATTCATTTGAATCATCCTTCTATGTGAGAAGAGGAACGTCTCGCCGGTGAATCCTACGAGTTTTCAAGTATCTGAAGTACACTCAAAGGTACAGTAGTTGGTAGGAAAATATGACATAACGGTCGGAACGTAGCGTAATTCTCTTAGTCGGCGCGGCGCGGCGCATCGGTAGTGGTTCTCCGCCCTAAGGACACGAACACAGAGTAGCAAAGAGTAATATAATTACGTGGGGTATACAGAAGGAAGGAAGGCAACGTCGGCAACGGGGGTTTCAAGCGGAGATGCCCCTATCGCTCTCCCGTATCGTTTCCGCGACCTTTATGCGCTTCCGCTGGTAACAAGGTTATTCAGCGACGTCGACGATTCATTGTTGTTGACATTCGCATAGTTCGCGGGAATTTTTCGCCACTGATAAACGACAAACGACGCGGATTCGCCATCGCGAAACAATTTCAAGACGGAGTTACGTTCCTACGACGAAGCGGATTACGCGAATACAAAAGAGTGCACGGCGGCGTTGAGGAAAGCGATGAAGAAGAGCTCGTTTCGGAACAAGTTCGGAACTCTCTCTCTCTCTCTCTCTCTCTCTCTCTCTCTCTCTCTCTCTCTCTCTCTCTCTCTCGGCACTTCTTTGTGGCATTACGGCAAATGTTTTTTCTATAAACTTTTTGTAGCTAAGAAAGTTCCGAGACATCTCGACCACCAAGGTCGAGTAAAAAGTATCGCCGGATACAAATAAATGAACGTTAGATCATTGATCGAAACGCAATTACAATCGATTACCGTGCGTACTTGACGAAATCATTTTATTGTTACGTGTAAAATTTGCCGACGCATTGAACCGCCTTACCGTCGTCTCATCGCCGCTAAAATAACATTAACGAGCGAGCTCTAAAGTGAACCTGACGAGTGACACCTGTGAACACGTGTGTGCGCAGGTGGCAAAAAGCTTGGTATATTAGCGAAACCGGCATACCGATGCCGTACCGATGCGCGTCCTTTTTTACTACTCGAAATTCGTGGCGTATTCGTGGACAAGCGTTCCGGGGGCGAAATGTCGGGCGTTGATAATAGAATATTAGAGGAGGCGTCGGAGCAAAGTTAGTGTCTAGTTGTTGGGAATAGGCGCAACTGCGCCCGTAAGAGCACCCGGGCGAAGAGCCCGTCTCTATAATGCATGAGATGCAGACGCGACCCTCCTTAGATATGCATGATTGGCCATTTGCTTAGCAAATACACTGTTGCTATGGGACCACTTACGACAACAGCTGCTACGTGGCAAATTGCAATTTTCTCGGGCTGTTTGCCGTGTGTGCCCTCGCGGTGATTCGTAAAACATCGCGGATCTCTCTCTACACGGATATGGATATGGATATAAAACCACGGACGTGGATTACGTGCTCCATTCGCGTTCCCGTTTACGGGGACTCTCTTCTTACTTCGTCTGAGCGGAAGCTTTATTTCCCACTAGACTCTGGAGCATTTACCCGTGCCATTCTTGGTGTGCCTTTAAAACTCCCGTTACACACGTACGAAACTTGCCGTTTCTTTTACGACTGTTTTCTTTTAAATTGCGCTGATATTTTGCAATGGTTCTTACTCTCGTGAAATGCCTTGACCAACGATTTGGCCGCTCGCGTCACCACCCATACAATTCTCCCGCTAACGAGCGAAATTTTCTATTTTCACGTAATTAGAGAACGTAACTAACCGAATAGAACTAACGATAACTTTCGCAACTGACAATGCGAATACTACTTTACAAACCTCCTCTGATTTCCATTCATTAAACGTTCCATAAAATTAAACTTGAAACGACAAGTTCCGTTTCGGCTCTTATTCTACATTTCCGTAGTACGTATATATCCGCACGTTATAATAATACGTATACGTAGTTGTATGGAGAAGTACGCGTGAATGTCACGCGACTTTGTAACGGCGACAGCTGTGTGGAAAGGTGCTGGGCGAGTTGCATATACATCTAGATATCGTACATTCTACTTGGCTAGATAAATTTGTCAGAGTTGCATACACGCGCGTTACTTATAGTTAGCATACTTAAGCCCTATTCTACCTCCTTTGTGCGTGCACCTCAAACGCAACGCGCAACGTTTTCCCGCCGCGGTTATTTTATATTTCACGATTGCCCTCTCAACTCGCACTCCTGAATCTCTTTCCCAAGATGATGAACTCGCGCCTCGCTTACCGTCCCAGCCTGCTGCTATCATCAATAATAAAATAAGTAAGCCTCCCTATATATATCCCTAATAATACATGGTACAATCTTGACACGCGCACAAAGTTAGATTATACCCATAGTGCTAAAACTTACTACTCGGCTGTTGGAGTTTTGCAAGTCGCGTCTTAAAGTTAAATACATTTGAGTGCAGATACCAAAACTTTAATAGCACCTGCGTCTTGATGAGAGTTTTTTCTTCTTCGTTAACTGCAATCGCTGGAAATTTTTATTTTAATTCTTAAAATTTTGTGAGAGAGATATCGATGTATAATTTTTAATCAAGCTTAATCCTCGAATGTTTATCGTTCGAAGGCCTATAAAGTTGAAGTCTTGATAGTGATGGATAGGCAGACACCTCAAGCAGCTTGTGAGCCTTCACCACCTCGGAACTTTAACCACCGTTACCCAAAGTTCGCCAACTACCTGAGCAAAAGTTTCTCACGACGGCAAGTCTCTCGGCCCTTTCTCCCAATTAATATCATTTGCTTGTTATATTTTCACGGCAGAAATCGCCGCGCCGCATTGGGAAATCCATTAATCGCACAAAAGTGTGCGAAGATCGGCGAAGTTTGATAATCGTCGATAGCAGAGAGAGATAAATGTTGGATTGGAAATCGTTGCGAGCACGGGAGCAAGTCCGCTTAATAAATATACGAATGCGGAACGATCGATTGCAGCTCAAACGACGGCTGTGAAGTGAAATCGTCCGTCGCGAGACAGAAATTTTATTCCAAGCAAGCAGTCTGGCAGGCGCAAGGAGTAAACGTTGCACCGTTGCGAAACCTTTAAAAATTGTGTTGCATCGCGCGCACTCTTCCAGCCGCGTATCCAGTTTGCAGTTCTGTGTCGAGGAACATATTGGTCGTACGTGAACGGACGGCTTTAGGAGTATTCTGCATTATTTATGTCTCGGCGGTACATGTACACGAGGGTGCACCCGCGCCGCCGCCGCTGCCAGCCAGCCTCACGTGGCTTACACAGATCACGTTAATACCTCTTGGAGTGCGCGCGCGCGCGCGCGCGCGCATTGTATTTTATGGAGAGCTCGACTTTTCTCCATTGGTGGTACAAGCGCTATGTATGCACGTTACTTTGTTGCGGCAAAAACTATCAACTATCTCCGCGACATCGTGATCCGTCTCTCACGGTTTATCGTCTCACGGTTTCTACCTTTAAAATTTTCATTCGCCGATGCCTCGATTAGAATAGATGTCGACTCGAATTTGGAAAAACAAATTTGTAACAATGTATAATTTCGCGCGTGCCTCCGTCGCGCGCGTAGCGTTCCGCAGCGTCGATGAGTAACGCGCGCGATGAGGGCGCGTTTGCGTGCAACGCTAAAAATCCGGTAACGGTTGTGCGGTATGCTAGCAGATGTATTTTACAAACTACGTATATTTCACTGGCGCTGCCCACCCGGTGACTTGTACTGTACTATTTCACGTGATTTTCGCGAAATAACACGTTTGTCCGCGCGTCGCATTTCTCTTTTCCTACATCCTGACACCTCTATCTTTTCTCGTTTCGATTTTATATCTATCTCCGAGGAGAAAAACACACACAACGCGGAAACTTCGTGACCGTGCAACGTTGCGACTTATACCGCCAGTAGAGACGGGCGGCGGCATCTTCTTACGAAAGATCCACCATTCCGTGGTGAATTCTCTTTGATCGCTACCCACAATCGTTCGACCGTCAACAATAAGAACTCAAACGGACTCGAAGAAGATGCAAACAAGGTAATTATAACTAAGAGCGACCGCCAGATCCCGACATAAGAAACCGCTTCTCGAAGTAGCACTCTTAATATATTCTCAAGAGTTTTATGCTGATCGCTTTAATTGCAAGAGGATAAAAGTCCGTTCGAACGAACTGCGCGCTCGGCGAATCATCATTCGCGACCGCGAAAACACTTTTTTACAACTCTGTATTACAACTCTGTATACAGGTCTATATCTATCTTATTTCGAGTATATCAATTCGAAATTCGTTTTCATATTCAGATGTGAAAATTGTTTATTTTTCTACGTAGAATGGCAACAACATTGTGATGCAGTAACGTACGTCATTATTATTAAAATGGAAAGTTAAATTTGTCCTGTTCTGTCAATCAAACCATAATACTGATGCAAATGTTTTGTGCTCGTTGATGTGCACATTTAGCATTCGCGCGGATTGTGCGGAACGGTTTAATCGAAAATCATCTCGCACCCCGTACGAAGTCAATATATTATCAGTATTGCAGATATAGCTGTGTGAATAGAACTCGTTGGATAATAGAGGCTCGCTGCGTGTTTAATCCGATGAAGTAGACCAAATCGCTAGAACACAAATTTGGTGTTTACAGATTTCTCCGAAAACATACTCCGTTTTGCAATGGACAGTTTAATGGATCGATACACGCATACAAAATTGGCCGATACGTTAAAGATAAGAAAAAAATTGATTTCATTATGGTGAATGAGTTTCATTCAAATAATAATAATTAGCAAAGCGAGTAAACGCTGTAAAACATCGCGCACAGGCTCGTAAACATCTATAAATAATTATGCTTTCGAGACCGGAGATTGAAAATAATGCGCGATTATTTCCGGGCTGAATCTCGGCTCAGTGGTAAATACTCGATCTCATATTGCGGCCAAATAGAAATCCGCGAAGTGCATTGGTTATTGAACAAAAAAATTACATTTCCCATATCGGCGTGGCGTACCAACGGCGAGAGAGAAATGGCGTGGCCTGTGCACGATTGCATTTGCATCGTTGCATGTCGGTCGAGAGGCATTACGAGACCGTCATTATTTTCGCATAAAGAATTCAGCCTTGCGGATAACGTCGCCCGACCGGTTAGCGAGCGAGGGCTCTCTCTGGGTGTGTCGGTGTGTCGGTGCCTCGGCGTTAACGTTAACGTTAACATTAATACTCACAACCCTCACGTGACACGCCTGCGCGTCGCTTGTATCGACGACGACGTAGATCGAGGTTCGCTGCTGCCGCGCTCTCCTGGGAAATACCGACTGGCTTTACCTGCGCGTTCTACCTTTCATAGTCTGCCGCTCTATCGTTCAAGGCGGACTTACACTGGCCATCGAAGAGCCTTTGGTAACGTCCTGCGGCTTGCGCGCGGCCAAAGGCCTCTCTATCCCCTGCCAGGGGATCAGGAAAGCCTTTGGCCGTAAGACGACTTTCTTCGTTGGAGCTCAGGATCGATTACCACGTAACTCACCGACCAACTTGAATTTCGCGTCGTTCTTCGTAAGCCACGGAATGACTTTTCAAATATACGTACGTACGTGTGCGTGTGTGTGTGTACGTGTAAAACGTTATTTCATCATTTAATGCGACTCGTCGCGTGCATTATGAGAAATATTCCTCCAAGCGCTTTTCCTTTAACTGTAACGCAAACCGACGCATAACGATGAATAAAAATGCATTGCATCTGCAATGCGGATAGCTACGACATTTTGCGTCTTATTTATCAAATGAACCACTTAGAATACAGTCACAATAAGCATTTGGAATAAAGTTCGCCATGAATGGAAGGTGAATCCAATAACGCCCGGTAACCAACTTTCTCTTTACGTTGGTAGCCAAGAATAAAAAGCGAAGTCTGTCGACCGCGCAAATCCATTTTAGGTGTTTCATATTTTTCTCGACTTTTCCTCGAAACGAAAATGGAGAAGTCGATACGCATTACGTCTCTTTGATGAACGATCATCCCCCGATTATTCTCAAGAAATTCTTAAATTAGATACTTTTTGTTCCTTCAATTCCCTCAGTTTTGTTGCGCGCTCAAAAAAGAAAAATACTCAAATATTAATAAGGATATTGATAACGATATTGAACTTCTGGTGATAATTAAGCGCAATAGTACTGACACGATGGCAAATAATTAAATGTTCTCCCATGTCAATACGCGAAAGAAATAATTTTTTAATCAAATGGCTTTGGAACACAGGAATTGCGATAAAACGCGGGGCGATAACGTCAGTCAGAGGCACTGCGTTCGCATTTCAAAGCCTCGCTTCTATCCAAATGTATCGTCCCTGCTGTCCGACGCGTACGAAAAATCAGTAAAAACATTACGTTAGTATCAGAAACGAATTTAATGGACAACACTGTGAAAGCTTTTGCACAAAGGAATTGACCCGCCGCGATTTTTAAACAGAAACGATGTCGATGCAGTATTCGAAACACACGCGCGCGTATATATCGAAAGCGCGTACGCACGTACATACACTAGCACTCGTAATGATTATGTGCTTTTCACAGACACGACATGGAAGAAACAAAAATCTGTGCGACGCGTTTTAAACCGTAATGACTTCAGCGGCGTGCGAAAGCGTCGCTTTTTAACCACCGCATACAGGTGGAAACGCAATCGCGAACATCGCGAACATGCGGCGTGCAGCGCGACGCATCGTCAGAACCATAAATTCCTGTTTGCCTAGGCAAACAGAAGGGAAAATATTCAGAGAGGATACCAGAAGAGAGCACAAACGGCATCCCGCGCGGAAGAGCGTAAACACAACGGATAGCGAAAGTCCGTGTACATCGTGCGTGCATCCTCGTCGGACGTGCACATTTCTAAAGATATTCGCTCCATTGGACTTCAGTGAAATGCACTTTGACACCTTTCAGACGCCTACGCGCATTATGCCGCGAGTAATCATACTTTCGCGCATCTTTTCCCCGTCTTTTTGATCGCTGTGCTTTGAACAATAACCGTACGAGAGAGCGCGCGCGCGCGCGACAAGTGCACGCTGGAAGAAGTTGAAAAGCATTTTGAGCCCTCGAGCACTTGGCTTTCCCATTGAAAAGTCTCTCCTCCTCGGCGATTTTATTCCATCGACGAAAGATGATACGTTATTGCGAATACGATGGATCGCGCGTATGCACATACCGGAGAATCGTCTAAATTTATTTTCAAATGTACAAACGGATAAGTGTGAGATATCGCTAAGTATCTGCGCGGAGAGACAACTGTCGATGAAATATTATATCCCATAAAGACCAGAGAAAATTCTTCTTGTTCAATCCTATCCTAAAACTCACGTTCCAAGCTCGTGGCCAGAAACGTGAGCTATCATACATGTCGCTTAATGAAACGGAACTAATATTCTTCGCGGCAATGGATCGCAAACTTATTTTACAATCTTTCATAGCCCCCGTGATGGCTCCGCCGCGCGCGAGCTTAGATCGTGTCCAAATCACTGCTCCTCAAATCGGTTCGAGGTGAGATGCCAGGTCAATGATGATTTCCCATGAAAAATGATGGTAACTGGTTTTCTCTTCTCATTCGTGTGATTTTTCATTCTCAAACTTATCCGAGGACCCGCAAAATAATTCTTCCCGCACACGACCTCCCCATCAACTTTGAACGTTACGATCGTAACGTTACGACCGTAATCGATATTACGCAAATCGAGGGAATTTGGGAGTTGAGCATGAAATTCAAACTAAAGCTGAGAAAAGCATTATCGAACAATCCGTATTGTATTCCTATGGGATCACGTTGCATCTCATAACGCGCACAACAATACGATTGCGATACGCGTGCGGTCAATCGTTGCATGCAAAACGAACATTCCACGGGCTGTGCGTTTAATCTCGTTCTCAACGAGAGCACGTGAAACGTAAGATCGCTGCAACTCAGTAATTCCCGTAACGCCAGAAGTTTTGGCTAGCATCTCGATGTTACGTAGACTTAGACATTATCACACAGCTAAATCAGTCTGTATATCAGGCAGAGCGCCTCGGATCGACTTGGTAGGTTAAACCTGAGAGAGGAATTCCCACTTTCAGACCGCCGTAGCCCAGTCCAGGTAAATCCTCATAATATTCGAGCAAGCGCCCAGTCCAACCTCGGTATTTCAATTTCAGTCAGTTCAGGTGTAGCGTGCTCTTCCCGCGCGCGCACACACAGAGAGGCGCTTGATTAATTTCCTTTGCCTGCCACACGCCGGCGCTCATCTTGTTCAAGCACACTTTTGACCTCGGACGACGTCTCTTCGCTTCCGCATCGCGCTGCCGCGCTTTCCGAGAGTCGGCTCTAACGAAGCATCCCCCGGCAGGCAGTCGCGCCACGAACCCCACGATACTCGGTCCCGGCGACATCACTTTTCCGCAAACGCACATGGACCACCGACCTGTCGTCACACACAATGCAATCACCCTCCTTCGCAATCTCGTACGCCACGCCAGCCGCGTTTCCGCCTTTCTGTCGCTAATTATGCGTGTCCCGTGTTTCCGTGCATTCGAGCGCATTCGACCGACATCCATCCCCGTCACGATCGAAAGCACAGATTAGCGCGCGAGGGCTGACCTGGCGAGTAAAGATTCTCTCGCAATAGTCGTCGTTCACCTCTTGATGACAAACTATCTTTAAAAATCGTACACATGATTTTGACATTTAAGCTTCATTGAAATTTCGCGTTCACGAGCATCATTTTTTGTCCCTCTCGTAATACAGCTTTTTCTTACGCGATTCATTATACTCTTACGCGATATATCTTGCCAAGTTGTCATTTTTTTATCTATAACATGCGGACGCGGAACGCAGGTCGCAAGAGGTCGCACGTAAGAGATTCGCTTGCGCACGAATGCGTCGTTCTGAAACTAATTCGATTCCTGGCGCCCTGTGCGACTTGAGGCCAGCGTCCATTGCGAATCCTCTCGTCAAAGATACATAGAGATTCCTCGCGGGAATTTCAGCAAGCAAAGTACATGAATATGTTAATTATTATGGAAAATAATGGATTAACGGAATGAGAAATGATTAATCAATATACAGCAAATTATATCGGACATTGTTTTAAACAATAATTCTCTACGGAGAAATACGTAATCGTGTCAACGAAGTCGCGTCGCGGTTTCCAGGCTGCATAGTTGGGAAATTTTAACAATGTGAAGACGTTATCACGAATCCATATTTAAAGAGCGGTTATTCTAACAGCGATACCAGGTCCCAACTTTTTTCCTTTACTTCGGAACGTTGTATAAAATAAACGTGCATTTTTGAAACATATAATAAGTTATTTCTCACAGAGTACCATTTCGCTCGAGTAAAGATACGCGCGGTATATCTTTGAAGGAAAAAAGTTTATTATTATTACAAATACACTTGGCGCGCGAAAAGTCGCTGCTCCTTTTGATATTTATGTACTCATCTACCTGCTTCTTTAAAGTCTTATAATTCGTAATGAAGAAACTGTACTTCCTCACTACTGTTAATGTAAAACCGCAGGGCCTGCTGAATTATTTAGCGATTAATACAAGTTTAAATCAAGTTTTATTGATGAAATATATCTAAATGAAAAAATCTGAGAGATTTTAATCTTTTTATATTATAATAATAATAATAATATTTCACGCTAAAAATCATTTTTACACATTTTGACATTTCAATCATATTTATCTCATACAATGATATACCGCGTTTAGAAAGAATAGAAAGAACATAATTAAATTGAAAAAAAGAAATAGCGAGATGAGTTGAGAACAAGCTTTCGCGATTTAATTGAACGTCTGAAAGCTGCCTATGGACTGCAGTCTGAATTCATCTCGACAAGGTTTTGAGATAGATCACACAAAAACTTGCGATAGTTATTTGTGAACGAAATGAATGTAAGCGTAAGATTTTATTACGCGTAAGATTTTATTTAAATGTAAAAATAATCAAACTATTATATAATACAATAAAGAAAGCTTTTTAATCTTTTATAATGTACAAACGGATCACTTTTTCTGTGTACAGCTCTGTGTGTATATATATATATATATATATATATATATATATATATAAAGCAAGAATGCGTCCCGTAATTGAATAGTTGAGTGAGTTTGATTTTAACTTTCTGATAAAAGCAAATCGTTATTTAATAAAAATATTGATCGCGTAAAAGTGAATACGGATGCTAAAAACATTGTGCATTCGATTCAATTCAACCTATCGTTCGTGCATTTCAAGTGTATATTTCACGATTCGCATTCGCAATTTCTGCTATGTGGATCCAACATTGTTTCACCTTATCATACTTTTCGCATCTACATTTTTTTCATGTTCATTCAAATTTCATTGCGTTACCCTAAAAAATAGTTAACGATCAAAAAATATTTAAACACCTGAAATTTAATTCGCAACGTAATCTATATATGCGAGTAATCAAACATTATTTGTTTTCTATTTCCTTGATAAATTCGTTTGCCGCATTTAATTTAACTTTCGCATTAAAAATGTCACTCACACGCAAAATAAATAAATCCGTTTTTCTCGTATTCGCGAGGGAAGGAAGCGCGAGGTAATGAAAAATCGGCAGAACCTCCAAAAGTAACACTCACAGTGAGTGTATAACAGTGAGGTGCCATTATAGCAGGATAGCTCGAGCTCTCGTCCGGAAGGTGGAATCAGGGCTTTCGCGTTCGTAACGTGGAAAGAGAGACGAGAGGAGAGAGAGAGAGAGAGAGAGAGAGAGAGAGAGAGAGAGAGAGAGAGAGAGAGAGAGATGCCGGTCTGCGAGGGATTACGCTTCCCTGCGTTATCTTTCCACGATGGTGCCTTACCGTCCGCGTCCGTTCGTTTCCGGAGCAATCGGAGGTAAGTGAGGCTCTAATACGTCCGTTTTCCCGACAGTACCTCCAATTCTATCGTCATTCCGAAACTCGAATTAAAAATTTCTTTTAAACTGCTGACCGCGCGATTTTCAACCCGGCGGATTATCGTCGAATTGTTCGTAAAATTTTATCTTTTGTAAAATTTTTGCGCGTAACATTAGTGACATTTTGCAAAATGTAATTTTTCTTCTGAAGAAATTGAAGAATTCCCCTTTTCTCGAAAGATGCCGTAGATTAGCGTAGCCGGTAGCAACAGTATAGTAACATCCAAATTTTTATTTGCGCAAGAGCAGCGAGAGTAAACAGCGCCGCCGGCGCCTAACATCGCATCTGCAGACTACACCTAAGTAGCTTGTGTTACGATCCAAGCAAGGATAGAGTACTACTCTGAGAGTTGAAGGGTATGAGGGGAATAGCGAAATTATTAACGAGGCAACATACGGGATCTCTTGGCATTAATATATGAGTACAATCGCCGCCCGACGTGCCAAGCTGGGCGAGCAACGCTCATCGTACTGTACGCTATCCCGTAGTAATCCGTGCAAAGTGCAAGCTTGAATCTTCGGCCTCCGAAAAAAATGTAGCAACGATGATTTCCGGGAGCCGTATAAGCAAACCTTATTAAGCGTCGAGTTAGATAAATTAAATTTTCCATGGACAATAATACTAGTTATAAATGGCAAAGTTTTCGAATCCCGATACGATTGCAAGTTAATAAAATCGTAAGCTAAATGACTGACTCGAAAATTGGATGATATGATAAACGGTAAGTTTATTAATAGTACATTTAACATAATACCTGAATATCTGAATTAACTGTCATTATTATTAGATATCATGCGATAACAAACATATATATATATATATACGCATACATGATTACACACAAACCGTATCGCCAGACAATACCTGCTCCACTAAAACCAAACGTGATCTGATAGACAGGTTTTGGTTCGAATGATCGCAATTCTTGATAACCAGTCAAGCGAATAAATATCAGCGCGATATGGTTGTCAAAATTTGCAATGATTATTGACGTAAAAAAGACATATACCGTATATCGCGAAACAACGAGGCAGACGGGAGTACCTATAATATTAAAACTGAAATAGCTTTGGATATCGTAAACAGCAGTCACCGTATCCGTTCCTCGCATCGCTGTATATACGGCCGCAATTTTCCGTGCGAAATTACGTTGCTGGCGAGGTTGCGCCGTCCCGTAATGTACGTAAAAAAGGCGTGGGGTAGCCTCATAAAAAATAGGAATTATTTCCCACACGCGTATACTCGCGCCTCGTTGAGAAACGACGCTGTAAGGAAAGGACTTGGAATTCCGAGAGAAACGAATTTCTGTTGTAACGGGGAGATTATAGGCGATACAGAGGCGATATCGAATGACCGCGAGCACGTCGTGTGTGCGATACAGCGCGGTTCATCTGGTTCATACGGTATATTATTCCGCGATCATAATCGCATCTAATATATATAACTATCATTTTTTGAAATTTATCGTACCACGAATGACACAGATTGAGTCAAAAGCTAGTTCCTTCGTTCTTGAGTTCAGGGGGGAGGAATGCGTTCCGAACGGACGAACGGTCAGTTCGAGGACCGTCCATCTTCCCCGGCAATCAAAATGATCAGTCTCCCGAGTTTCCTCATATGATTTATCGCGGTACAAGCGTTCCGCTACATAATAGCGATTCGCCGTCCTATTTTTCCAATCACGGGAGGGAGCATATTTCGTTCGCGAAAGCATCGCGTTGTATCGGATGGTTTCCGGGAGCAGCGGCGCGTCCCGGCTCCGCCTCCGACGACGGCTTCCGAAGTACCGAACGCGATGCAATTCCTCGCTCCCCTCGCTAGGGAGATAAGAAGATCGTGGGGACGCGCCCGCATGATACATTCGTGCCACCGCACCGCGGCGAGTCGTAATTCAAAAGTATCGCGTAGCGAGCGTAGCGGCGGATGTTCGCCCGGCTTTCGCACGCTCGTGAGAAATGAGCTCCCTAAACGGGGCGCGCCGCGCGGCTTGCCCCTTTTTTCTCCGTCTTTTCCTCTTCTCGACCCTCCACCCCTCTCCAACCGAACCCACGCGCCCTTTCCACGCTCTCTCCTCCGTATCCATCCCTCTCCGTCCGTCTCCCGGTGTCCTCGGTATTCGAGGAAATTATGAGGCAACGGATTCGAGCTGTCTCGAGGAATTCCTCGCGGCAGAGACCACGAGGAGCGCCGGGAGTAGTACGAGAGAGGATATATCCGGTTACGGAGATTTTTACGTTCCCATTCTTATCCATGCGAGAACGACAAGACGGATGGCGCGCTACTTCTTAAGAGCCACCGCGTTTCGCGCATCCGGGACGCTGAAATCTATGAGAGCTGTCGTCTCGCTCTCTCTCTCTCTCTCTCTCTCTCTCTCTCTCTCTCTCTCTCTCTCTCTCTCTCTCTCTCTCTCTCTCTCCCCCTTTGTCCTTCGTAGTCGGGGGATGATTTATTTCAAACGGACTCGTATCATCGGGCCGGCGGAACGCCGACGCGACTTTTTGACGGACGTTATCGTGCATTCGACGATGTACTTCGCTCGACACGGCGCGGAACATTAATCGTGTGTAATTAATGGACCCGCGCGGTACCCATCGGCATCGGAATGAACTGTGTCAAGGCCAAAAATATCGATCGATCTTAATTAATCGCGCGCACGACGCGAATATAATGTAAACATATACCATAGTTATGGCTGCTTAGAAATATCTGCTTTCTCTTCGGCAGAAGAAATTAAGATATTAGCAGATAAATTCGTTCAAAGTTGAAAATTTAATAAATACGTATTTATCATATGTTCTTTCACATTTCAAATTATTATACCAGCGATTCAAATTATTATACGTAAATATTATTGCGTAAAAGTATATAAAAGTATAAAAGCTATATATTACCGCACATTATAATTAGCGTAATTATGACAAAGTAGCGTGTTTCAGAAAGAACATCCACTCACGGTGCTCGAGCGGTTTTCAAACTGTCGCGAAAATTCCCCCTTTGTCTTTCTCTCTTTCTTTCTCTCTACATTCGTCTCGCGTGGCAGATGAATTCTTACAATAAAATTACGGTCCTGAAACGATCAGTTTAACGAGCCAGACGGTCCAACGGTGACAACGGTCCTTTACGACGTTCAGTCACGTGAGCACTCGGAGTTCTTTACGATTCGTACGGATCTTCCGATTCCTTCCAAGAGTCGCTATCTTGCGACCTACTTGCGTGTCCACAGATACTGTAATGTCGTAGATCGTCCTTTATAAACGTGGGATTCTCTACATGCGATTCTACGAACCGGGGAAAATTACGAGACAGGCGAAAATTGCGATGTAAGCCGCACAAAAGGAAGAAGTATTATTTGTGTACCGCATTTACCTCATATATATATCAATCAAGTTATAAATTCTCAAATGCTATTGGACTTACTTAAAATATCATTGTGCACTGTTTTCAATATTATATTTAATATATAATTATACCGAATACGTCTAATAGTGATTCCATTGCAATTTCATCGAGTTCACATATGCATGAAGTAATAATTCTGCAATCATTGATTATACTAAATACAGGATACGATATCCGTGACTGTTTATTATTCCGAGTTTCATCTGCGTAATGTGAAGATTTAATCTTATTATGAATTACATTCAGCGCGTGGAATATACAGTATGAATACGGTACTCTCCAGAGGAGAATGCTCGTTTTTCAGTACTACGGGATACCAAGATTTCTTGCCGATCGATAACGAACCATATCTTTCTATTATGGTCGTAATACGATATCATCCAATTATGTGCTTTCGAATCGTGGACAGATACTGTAAGCAGACAATCGATTGATAGAGTCGTCTACAAGATGAGCGGGAACGAAATAAGAAATTTTATGGCGGAGCGTGAATTCACATTTCCTCGTGCGATTTGAGTTTTAACTGGAATCGAGTTTCGGGTAAGTTTTAGAGAGAAAAATGTTTCCCGGATTCGATAGAGCTCGTATCTATATAACAGACTATATATGGAGCGCAAAACAATCGCCGAATTCTCTCTAATATTCGCGATTGAATCGTGAAAAAAAATATCAGTAAAGATCTCTGCACAAAGAACAGAAATTAAACTATATGTTGTTGTTTCGGCTAAATTAATATTTGCACAATGTGTGAAGAGATGTGTGCAAGAATATACAAAAATGATTGCAGTAAAGAAAGATTAAGTGAATAAGAAATTGTTGTTTCTCCTGGCACCTTGCTCGCCATTGTAAATATAGGTAAGGTCCGTTGGGAGATGTTTGGTTTTATCATCGAGAACGAGAGCTGTTCTCGGAAGAATAAACTTGTTGTTAAACTCGTTTATAACACGGTAATCCTTTCCTATCATGGGAGCCATAATTGCGCGGTCCCGTTATCGAGACCTGATTCTCAGAATCTAAAGTAGCATTTATCTCCTCCATTTGTGGCAGATATAGGATGAGTCGTGGATAAATGATAGTGAGATTAATGTATTTCATAATGCACTGTGCAATATAGCTATCTCTTCCTCCCGAAACGTGAAGTTCTAAGATCCAAGCGTCCTCCTTCCCAAAGGAAGAAAAAGAGAAAATATAAGCGGACCGTTCATACAAGATACATACAAGAAAAATCAAGTTTTCCGCTAAAATCCTCTCGAGCACGAATTTGTCGTATCGCGCGTCGATCGATCCCCACGAATCGTTTGCGTCCTTGCGTAAGCCGCATTGTTGCAAAATACGCAATCTCGAGCGGATACGTGCGTACACATGCGCATTGCATCCGGATCGCATAACAGCGCACGAATCTGCCTTTGGAGGAACGAGGATGATACGGACGCGTCAGATTCGCCAAGTGCTGACTATTATAGGCTCGTCAAACGTGTGGTAATTTCTTGCTACGCGTTGTCTCCCCTGAGCATCTATCATTTGCATAGTACATTGTTTCGCATAGTACAAAGTTCGGTTTGGGCATGCGAACATTGGAGAAGGAATGGAGACGGAAGTCATCTGGCGCGATAACGATTTGAGAAATTGTTTTCCAAAGCACCACTCGCGAGAAATCTGCGATGCGGATTACGCAAAATCTCTACTTTTTCCTTTTTACAATTCGTCAATTTTTTTTTTACAAGTTGTACAATGTCGTATTGCGAATTCAGGATTATGTTTTATTTTTTTTTCTTATTTCTCGTTTGTTTCGTTTCTCCTTTTTATTATTTCTTATCCAATATCTAATATCTACTCTTTGATGCCTTGATCCTGATATTTTGAGTCTCCCTGCTCGCCAGCCCTGATTTGATCCGCATTATTACTGACACCCATCTATCGCACCCTGCGCCGCCTAAATTGCCCGCATCCCTCTCGTAGCACTATCGATGTTAAATCATTAACCATTATGTCGTGCGGTGGACTCGGTGGAGCCCTTACAACGATCCCAGGAGCAAACCACCGGTCGGTTTAGCGCGAGCGTGTTCTTCGATACTGATACGCAGCGAGTCGTCGGTATGCATCGAGAAATGGAGGAAGAATTTTAGATAAGATCACTTCGCTGTTCCATACCGGTCGTTCTATTACACTTGTCGGCAAAACGAAATCTTTTTCTTTCATCAGACACGAAAACACACGCTTTCTATAGATCAGTTCTGTAGACGCCGATTTCAAAATTGCTTTTATCTTTCCTCCCAAAGGAAGGTTGTGTTACCAAAAGTACGACTGAGATATGGATCGTACGTTGAGAACAGAATTAAAGACGACTGTACGAGAGCTGCGACCAACGAAATATCACATGAGATACTACATACAATAATTTACATACGTATATACAAGAGACATCCAGTAAATGTTTTAGTTCGAGAGACGCTGGTTACATATCGGCAAGTGATACTAACAGGCATGACCGTAATTTAACACCTGGTATCCGTCAAAGAGATACTATTATACGGCGGTTGCCTTAATTGCCACGCAATATTGAAACGCTCGTTAGATGTCGGAAAGTAGAAGGATCGATTCGTTGGTTCCGAGCGACAGGGAGACGTTGGGCGCGCGACGTTAGGGCGAGCGACTAATTAAGTGACGCTACGATCGCGTTGTAATCAGCGGCTAACGTACGCGCGCGAGCGCGTGATTAATCGCCCGAAAACGGACGCGATAACGCCTTTTTTTTATATTATCGCGTAAATAAAGCCCCAGCCTGACTGAAGCGCGCGGCCGCGGGTGATAAAGAGCTGAAAATAGGTGCACCGGCGTTTAAGGTCGCGTATAAAATCGTCGTGGCGCCCGGTAAATGCACGCAGCCAGGCGCTATATATCGTCGGGGGAAGGGGGGGGGGGGGGCGGGGCAGAGGGAGGGGGGGAGTCGGGGAGTAATTTGTAGCCGCGCGCCAGACTTCGCGCGCTTCCTCTTTGCTAAGTTTTTTATCCGCAAGCCCGTCCTACATTTCCCGCTACTTAACACATTGATACCACCAGCCCGGCGAGCGTGTACCACCGGCTACCCGTGATGATCAGCCGAATATAGCTCTCGCTGCTATAAAGCGGCATGAAAAAGTCTGATTCCATAATTAATTAATGTCAACGTCGAGAGAGAAGGTTTGGACGCATTGATCCTCCCCGGTCGCATAAATTACACGCTACAAAACGGTAAGCTAAGCGAATCGCGTACACTGCCCCCGTTAAGCGAGATTACATTCGACCTCCTGTTAATCCCGTATTTGTCTCTTTTTCGTACTCCGTAGTTCTCCATCCGGGATTACGGGACTACGACGAATGTACAAGGTTAAATTATCTTGTCGTAGTTATTAACTATTATTTATTTTGCAATAGTGTATCGCGTGGGGTGCGCAGTATCCTCTATCTACTTTGTACTATTTCTAAAATAGTATATATCTCTCCGTATATCTCTGCAATAATTCAAAGTAATTCTTTCTTTATCTAAAACTAAAACAATAAAGCACAGTACTATTTTTGTGATTGTTATATTTAAAAAATATTTTTAGTAACGTACACATGCAACATATATATTATTTCCGACATTCGTGTGTAGTACCAGCGTTCGGCAGTCGTCAGCAGGAACGCTGATTCTTCCTGTTGTTTTATACAATGAAATAGTTGAGTTAAACTATCAAATCATTTCTTTTTGCGTAAACAAAAGTAAAGTATTTTTTAAATATCGTTGAAAAATTTGACCGTTGAGTGCACATGCATATCGGATAGCATTAACGCTTTCCGTATCCGCGTTAATTAGACGACTCACGAAGAGTTTGCGCGAGAGCGGTTAGCGGTTAAATGCGTGACATTCTTCTTTCGACAAGCATTTACACGAATTTCGATCGAGGATATGACAAGATCAGATCGCAGCGAATTTAATCCTCGTTCGTGCGGAATGAACGAGGCGATAGTTATCCAAAGGTTGAGCGGTTGTCTGTTTTATTTTTATTATTTATGCCGCCTCGGACCGAGGCAAAGTTTGCCGAGGAATTAAATTGGCCTCTTAATAGGAAACGTCCTGGTAATTAAAGTCATCAGTTTACGATCATATCGCGCGATGTTGGCAAAGTGCATCGCGGCGATATACCGGAGGGAAAAAGGCCGTGCGTATACTTTACTCACGAAGCTGCGCGAGGCAGTCGATATGTACTTCGCAATATATTTCGTGGCGCGTACATTGGCAGAGCCTTTTTTTTTTTTGTACCGTGTACCGACAATTCCGGCAGTTCCGCATTGCTTCGAGCCGTCATGCGCCATGAAAACCGGTATCATTCAGCGTAATAAAATTGAACGTGATGGACAATGCGGAACAGAAGATGAATTTGTACGTATTCGTTTTTGCGTTTATCTACAGAAAGATTTGGTGAACAAGCACGAAATTAAATTAAATCAAATTCGATAGCGTATTATATGCTTGACCGCGCCGCTTGCGGCTTCTCTTCTTTGCTCATTGACGTGAATTGCACCGTGATAACATAACATATTAATATTCACATTAATATTCAAACGTTTGCTAAAGAAAATCCATTCAATTATCGAACTTGTCATCGCGTTATCATAACAAAGATTGGATGTAAAGCACAAAGGATAAACACATATACCAAAAGTGGTAACGATTTGATAACAACGATATACAACATATGAATGTCTATCGCTGAAATTTGTTTAAAAATGATAGATCATAGGTATATGCGATAAATTATTCATTAAAACCGGCATGAAAAGTTTTAATTTATTTCCTCTTAATTATCCTTCCATCTACATTACTTATGTGAGATGTGGCAACGGCTCTGCCAGGGAAAATGTCCCCCGAGAGATACAGTTATAAATTTCTAGCACTTTCGCAGCTCGCGCTCGGAATATTTTCAATAAACGGCCGTTCCGCCGTTCCTTCGTATTCGTATACGAATACTGTGAAAGCTGATGTTATTAATAAACTCATTCGCTGTTTAATTATATACGTCTCGCGACACCCTGACACAAGACACCCAAAACTTTCTGTCTTATAACGAAGTTCGAGAACGACGTGAAACTGCTCGGAAGAAACGGAAAAAATTCATTAAACATAACACTTTTGCGCCATTTAAATAATCATCATAAAATATCGATCGATACGCGTCTCTTAATTTATTAATATTAAACATATTGTAGTAGAACATTTTACAGGTCGCATTTTACAGGTCGGCTTATTCTTTTCTGTCTCGACGACTTTGTTTCTCAGCAACGTTAGCGGAAACTTTAGTCCGATAATCCCTGAGAGTTGTCACGAGGTAACTCGGCAAATGAGAGAAGCGTTAACGCGTTAAGTTATCGAGCAACCGAGATGATAAAAAAGTTGTTGAAGAAAACGACGAGAGAGAGAGAGAGAAGAGGAAGGAGAAGCGAGAAGTCGCGTGCACGATACCAGATTATTTCTTCGTGCGGACGATACGACTGCAACAGTCGTAATTCATAACCGGACACTACGATTTTATATACGTGACTTAAAGCAGTTACATTCCTATCTTCTTACTCGGTGCCCTTAGCTTGTTGGGCAAAGTGCTTTGGTCGGCAACGTCAAGAGGATTAGAACTTTCATCGGTCTTGCCGAGTCGTGCCGGCGAAGCAGGGACAAAAGCTTATAGTTTCGAAAGATCGTTCTTACATCTACTTTAAAAATAAGTTTATTGCACGCCGGTGTAATTTTTCAAAATAATCTCATCATTACTAAATGAGATTCCGTCAAATGGTTTTCGCAATTTTGTTAATGCCTCTGCCAGACACGGAAGTTGATGCGATTATGCGTTACAATTTGTTTTACGTGAAATATCTCGTGTGATATTGAATATTATGTGTAACACTATAGAAGATCGTAAATTCAATTGTGGAAAAGGTTATATACGCGCTTTAAAATAAAAGATATAAGATTATTTATACACTATATAAAATGTATGTAATATAATACAATTAAATTATAATCGATATGTTTAAATGAAATAAAATGCATTTACATAAATTTTGAGAATATTACATGCACTAAATTAATAAAATCATTAAATTACAAACAAATTAATCTGTCAAATAATATTTGTATTTGACATATACATATACGTATAATACAACACGTACGTTGTATATTGATTCAAAGATCATAATTTTAATTAATTCATATTAATCAAAATGATGTCTTGTTCATAAAACACTATAATCGTTCTTATCGCGAGTTAATATACAAAACAAGAAGTGCGATATCGAAGATGTATAGCATCATCATCCATCGATTATTATATCTCCATCTCCGTTCTCCTAAACTTGGCAAAACCAATCAACGTCGAAGCAGTCAGATAGGGGTTGCACGCGCGAACTTTCGTTTCTCAAAAGTTTCCTTTCGCTCCCACGCGTTCCGTCAATTAATTAGATGCGTTTAGCTCGAGTGGCGTTTCTCTTTTGGAGTTTCCCCGAGGCTTTACGCTGTACGCGGACCGGCCGGAGGGGAAAGTTTTGCTCCTGGTTTCGCATCGGCTGGTTGGATCGGGTTAGACAATAAAACGCGGTCGATATTACGAGTGCGACATAGTTTCGTCCAACAAACCCAGCCCAGTTTGCCGCGATAAGTATAAACGCCGGCATATATTTACTCGTACGGAGGAGCGAGCGAGCGAGCGAGCGAGCGAGCGAGAGAGAGAGAGAGAGAGAGAGAGAGAGAGAGAGAGAATTTGCAACCGTCACATAAATGGTACATTCCGAGAGGGTATAAATTTGTTGAACTTGCGCCAAACATTTTTTTGCACTTTTGCAGTTGTCATTAATATAGAGTATGCAAAACAAATTTCTTAACGATATTCATAAAAGAGATATACACTAAATTGTTATTTACACAGCGAGTAATGAAAAATACAGCGACGCTCAAATTTTTTTATTAATGTCAGAGATGAAGACCAAGTTTAAATGAAAGGAAATACTTTCGCAACTTTACAAAATAACCCCCCGGTTAATATTGAGTTTCATTATGAAATCGTTAAAGTACTAAAGATGCTCCAAAGCTTTAATAGAAATTTTGAAATAAGTTGTTCTAGCTATTTTTTTCTGTGCATCTCTCTCACAAGAAAAATCTTGTTAGTTCCAATGAATAATATTACAATATTACAATATTAATATTATATGGCGAATATATTGAGATAATAAACTTTTATTCCCGTTAAAACTAGTATCAACTAGTTATCAGTCGGAGCAGTTACAAAACTATTTTGAAAAAGTGAGCCAAAGTAATCGAGAAAAGTAATACATAGATCACTCGCCAAGGGGAAAGAAATTAAAATTAAATCCATAGGACCCGTAAGCCTATTTATCGCTCGATGTTCGAAATTCGATTTCGCGCTCAAATGCGCCATATCACGAATTATACCGAAAGAATTTTCATCGCGGTTTTATCGCCGAAGGGAAGAACATCGGTCGTCATGTAAACAGCCGCTCTGCGGTGACGGTAATGAAAATGCGCCTTTGACAATGTCGTTCGTCATAAAATAATCTTAGAAACGCGGAACCCGAGGACGCGAGTCTTCTCCTCCGAGTCTCTCAAATAACGTTCCCCCGAGCGTTTGTTCTTTTCTCTCGCCGGCTTCCTCCCCCCGACTACCACCTCTCCGACGTTCCTTACTCGCTCCTTGCTCGGCTGGTCCGAGCAGGGCAGGCCACTCTTTTACTTCCTAGCATCCGCTACGGCAATTCCAGAACCTCCAGAAATGGAATTTATTTTCCCTCTCGACTTAGGAGCTACGACTTCGGTGATTTACCGATATGATTCCGAAGAGGGGAAGGAAATGACGGACGAGAGAGGTCGAAACACGAGAGGTGGTCGCGACGACGATATCGCTTTACTTTTATAACGTTGCGTTTACCGGAGAGGGACCGACAGATGACTTTTCCGGGACTTCCCACCTTTTTTTTTTTAGACATTGGATTTTATCTATCTTTTCATTAAAAACTTTCAGCTATTCTCTCGAATCTGCTTCGGAACTAAATTGCGCTTTTCTTCTGTTAGTTCCAGAGTTTACGAACTACCTCGATATATTTTGTTTCCCGAACTTACGATACGATTCTCTTCCTGCGCGCCGACTTTCCGCCACGGTTTAAAACCGTGTCCGTCACCATCCGAAAAGCCATCCAACGAGCAACGAAGATACACGCTGGGAACCGCGTGTATTCTTGATCCGCTCTCACGGCGCCAATATATCGAAAATCAATATTTAATGCGCCGACGGCGATTTATACTTAATTATCGGTGATAAATCCCACAGTGTGCTCGGCATCGCGACGTGGAAAATCCGCGAGACGACCGTCGAACCGTACCTTCACGGCCGTCCTATCCTCGATCGTCGCTTAATTCCACGGCTTCGTTGCTAGGTATCCGACGTAATTTCGCAACGGCGGAGATTACCTGCGCGGAACGAGAACCGGCTGCGAAATGGACCGACCGACTTCCGAGTATGTAGAGGGACGTGGAGCTACGTACGTAGCTAGGTACGTAGCTAGGTCGGTCGTTCGCTACCCGCCCGCTTCAATCTAAGACGACGTGGCGGAGCTGAACTAAGAGAGAACTAAACCGGTCCAGGGAGAACGCGCCGTGCAAAAACAGGAAATTCGTCGTCGTGAAAGCCGCATGTTGCGGAGCCTCGGGCAGAATCGCATTTTCGTGGCTGGTTCGTAGCTGCTATTGCTCTCGAAGTGCGCCACCTTCCTAAGAGGTGAGATCGATTCGGATGGTGGCCCCTCCCGGAACCTCTTGTTCCATGCACTTCCGCACTCGCCCTAATGCTCTCTTTGCACCATCTCCGTCTCTCTCTCTCTCTCTCTCTCTCTCTCTCTCTCTCTCTCTCTCTCTCTCTCTCTCTCTCTCTCTCTCTCTCCCTCCCTCTCTCCCTCCCTCTCTCCCTCCCTCTCTCTCTCTCTCTCTCTCTCTCTCTCTCTCTCTCTCTCTCTCTCTCTGTCTGTCTCTCTCTCCTCGTATGGGAGGCCTCTCGCTTGAATGGAGACAATACCCGTGAATGCGCTGACAGTTTCCCGCGATGTTGACACGCTGTTCGTCAAACATTCTAACGGGTTCTATCAGGCGTAAACGCGATTTCGCATTCGACATGCGAACTTTGTACTTAGGAGCTACGAGAGAAGAGGTACTGAGAACCCTCGGGCGATTATTCGAGCGCATAGATAAACTTCGACTCGATATACTCGTGAACGAGGACTCGTGCTGCTTGAAATTAGTCGGCGGATAAATGCAATCGGTCGATACTTTCGCTTATACATTGCGCTTGTGAAATAGAACAGAATATACTACAAACTAAAATGTTAATTATGCGATAAGATCAAATTACATTTACATTCAATAGATATATTTTTCTTCGTCTTTTATCACGTTTAGAACTTTGAAAACTCGACTCGATGACTAAGTCTATTGATTTTATTCCTTCCCTCAAACGTAATCTCAAACGTTATTTCGTAAATTTCGTTGTTCGAACTCGAGCTATGAAAGAGAAATCAAAACTTTGGCGATTCATGTACCGAGAGCGATGTTACGTCGGCGATGTAGAGATAGATCAGGTCGAGTCGTAAATGTGAATGTTATTGTGATTCGTTGTCGCATTTCACGACGTCCCTCTACCTTGCTATTATTCGACATTGCAGAGATCGATAAAGACCCAGAATTCGGAGATACAGAGGCAGAAGGAAAGCCAGGAAACGCGGAGGCTCTAACAACCTTTCGAGGAGGATTCACTATTCATCAAATGCCTTAATGATGTTTAACCTATGTAAATCGACATAATCGTGATAGATAAGATGTTGCGGAATTGCAGACGAGTGTGTACGCAGAAATGTAATTAGAACCATCGCATCCGTATAGCTTAATATGTATCTCGTGTCTAAATTCCGCATTATTATTCGCAGAGATTAAAAAGGTTAAAAAAGTAAAGATCGCGGACATCTCTTCAGATATCTTCAGATCTTTTTCTTATAAAAAGACAAAAAATATTTGCCGATAAAATTATAATAGGAATAAAAATTCAGTCGACGAGAATTTGTTAATTTTATCCTGATGCAGTCTCAACATATTTTATTTGGAAAAGAATGTTTAATACTTATTACTTGCTGTATACGCGGGCTTGCAATTGCGTGTGCCTTAAAATTATGCGACTATGAAATGATTATAATGCGTAAGCACGAGCGGCGCAATATGCTGTTCAACGATAACCGCATCTGACGCTCGTGTAATAACCGTATTATGTCGCGCTGAATATGAAGACACATAATTATAAACGTTCAAATAGGTATTCCCAAATCAGGGATTTCACGTTTCATCCAACGTGCTAATCTTGAAAAATTTATATAAAAAGATTTTTATGATAATTAACGTGGAGCTGTCGCTGTCGATTATCGGACACAAAGTCCGAAGAAGAGTCAATGTCGCGTATCTCTCTATAGTTCTCGAATTGATTTAATTCGCGTGGTTTCCCGCGTATGCAAAGCTTCGGGTCATTGGCGGTTAAAGTGCGAAGAGTCAATTTTCCCGGCAGTAACGTATTGTTGTTGATCATATATTCACCGTACATGTCAATAGATGATAATTATATTGGCGCGTATCCTATCTCGCGTCATATCGCGTTTATATTTTTATACCATACCAAAAGCTATTAAATTCTCGATCATCTCGTAACGTTGAAAAAAAAAAAAAAAAAAAAAAAAAAAGTAAAGTTAACCGCATTTCTCATTTCCCTTACATTTGGCACTTTTGGATTTTCAATAGACCTCAGTCGATAGATGATTATCGCGAGGAATAATTAACGGAGGTACGAACGTAGTGTCTTGTCGTTCCGTGATTTGCGGGCCAAATGAATGATCAACGCGCTTTAGTATCCTTGTGCTCGTGAGATGTATAGCCTTACATACTGTTCGTGTCACTTCGACGCGGATTCAGAAATGCAATCTCCACGTCGCGCGCGCCGTATGAGACATTGCCGACGTCGAAATGGAAACAATAGGTAAACGCCTCTCCTCCCGCCGAATTTTCAGCCGTGTATCCAACAACAATCGTAACGGTATGCCGATACCGACTGTGCACCTGTAGTGTACGATGTAGTTATGGGGAAGGGAGCCTCGCGTGCCGTCGCGTGTGCCGTGCGTGCACAACACGTCCCGCACCAGCGAATATATATACAATGTTTGCGAATATGCGCGAGCAACGCGGTGCCGCAACTCTACTCGAATGACGAGTGGTTCTAATCAACGTTACCGCTCATTACAGCGTTATATCGACGCGAACCGCGACGCGACGGCTAGGCAGACGATATATTCGTGCGTAGGATTGGCCGGATTATAGGAGCGGTGCGCAGGGTCAGCTGTACCATCCCCGACGTTTGCGGTAAGGGATAGTTTAATTACGTTGTTAACGATCAATTCGCAGCCGATTCGCCCCCCCCCTCCCCTCCCTCCTCCCCCTCTACAGCATACCACAATTATTTCCCCCTCCTCGATGCTAATGACGCCGAAGAAATGCCTCGTATGCGAGACAATGCGTCGGTAACGCGACGCTTTAGCGGAATTACGCGTATCTATACGACACATCGAATAGGAATAATAGATCTTCGTTTGCGTAAATCAATGATGACAAATTTCGCTGTACGATGTGACGCGCGCATCTGATACAGATGCGCTTTCTAGTTTGTGATGTAAATCCGTCGTGCAAAGAGCATCGCGCAAATCACGGTTAAGCAATCTGATTATGGATTATTCCGATTACGAAGGCGTAAATGAAGATTCGTACGTGACCTCTCATCGGATCGTGGCCGATGACTCGATGGAGGTATCAAGTAACCAGCGTCGATATCGGGCGCAATTTATGCTGTCGCTTTTCCATTCCGAGTCGCACGCTCATCTTTACGGAAAAGCGATGAACGCATCTATGAGAGCAAATACCGTCCGAGTACGTTTGTATGAGATTTCCTCTTTCGTGTCTGCGCGCGAGAGATGTATCACCGAGCCGATCCCGACGGGGAGGAAGAGGGGGGGGGGGTTGAGTTAAAGATTCTCGCGGACGAACGATATCGAATGAACTTTCGATTTATATCAACCCCATGCCGCGCGCGCGCGCATTTCCTTTCTGCCATGTCTCGTAATTCTTCGTTCAGATATCGATAGGGATATCCTGACCGACTTATGCTACGAGGGACGTCGCCATCGCCGCCGCCGCCGCCGCCGCCGCCGCCGCCGCCGCCGTTCCAGTAAAGTAAAAAAACGGACTTTAGTCCTCGAAAAGCTGACTCGATATCGTTCGTGACCGACGACGCGTGCAAAGCGGTCAAAGGTAAATGTATTTCGACTTTGTCAGCGAAAAACTCGCTCCCCGCACATGTTCCCCCACCAACAAATTCAACCGGCACAATTTTCGTCCGCGCGGCACGATCGCGAATCCGTATAGGATTACCGTCGGTCACATCCGAAAGCACATAGCCATGCTGGGGCTGAGATCCTATTAGACAAGTGACGCATAAAAAAGTACCTACGACGAAATAAAATGAAGTCGAAGCCTGAATGGAAGTTAGTTTCGGTGCTAACACGCGCGCGTGTGCACTTCCGCTTTCATCGGAATAAAAAAAATATTCTATTTTACGGAATAAAAGTTTTGATTCGCTCAGGATGCGCTTTGTAACGGGCGCCGGACTCTTCGCGTACTCACGGCTAAATTCACTAACGAACTCGTATAAACTAAAACAACTCTTGCCATCTCTCTATTAAAATAATTAAACTTGTTTTTAACTGCGGCTCCTTTCCGTCGCAGCGGTTATCAGGAAAGTTGACTCAACTATTTGTAGGAATTAAACAGGAGCGGAAAGAAGGAGAGCAAATGTTTTGAGCGACGGCGATCGCGCGTCATTACACCGAGTCTCAATTAAAAGGAAAGTAACGGCTGGCAATCGCCGAGTGTATTTTTCGCTTCGGCGAATATCGGAATAAAACTCGAAACACTTTCGCTCTCGTTTCACACTTCAAGAATTCCGTGCTTGGCTTTGGCAGTGATTTCCAATAAAAATTTCCAAAGACTTGGCAACCAACAAAATTCTTCGGGAGATCAATTTCCTAACTTGTTTCCGAGCCAAAGCAAGGAAACGACGCTACATTACTCGTACCGATCATCAAATCTTTATCTTGAGCGATGATTTCGATAATCCGATAACAGACTCGACTAATCGACTTTCCTTTCCTTATTCGTGAATGAAAAGGGAACACTATAAACCGGATGTTTATCTATGTTATTCATGTGGCGACTATATCGTTCGTACTGTTTCATGCTTACGCTCTTGAGTACTGCTTTCAAGAATGTATATATGTATATATGTACATGTGCAGGGTTTACATATATGCGCGGGATGTACTGGACATTCCTCTCTTGTAATCTTTCATCTACAGATAGTACAATCCAAACCAAGAATACTATCGATTGTTTCAGACTGGCAAATATCAATAACTTTCAAATTAATTTTATATTAACTTTTAAAATAAAAAATAGAGATTCTAACAGAAGAGACGACGTCTACCCGAAGGTCTCTCCGAAGAAATCGATACGTCAAAGAACTTGTAGGCGAAAGGTTTATGCGGTTTGCAATAGCCTGTACACACACACACACACACACACACACACACACACACACACACACACACACACACACACACACACACACACACACACGCACACACGCACACACGCACATTCGTACGCGGCATGTATATGTCAAAGTAATGAGAATATGTACCAAGGAACGCCCAGAAACAAGATAGCCGAGATGCGCTTTGCGGGCGCCGGAGGTCACTCGCCGGAAGTAGCTGCGAGCGCATGCTGTCACAGCGTGCGCTCGTTGGCACAGCTGCTGCGCTATCATCACATCGCTTGTATCATTCGGATATATCTCGACCTCTGCGAAGCGAGGTATGCGATTCTGAGGCATGGGAGACGGAAGTGGGAGAAGTGGGTGCCGTGAGAAAATAACTGAAATGAGTGACACGTGAGTACATATATCTTTCGATGATTTTGTCATTACGTCGATTAACGAGATCGACAAGTCGGGATAAGAATCGTCGATTAACAACGTGGCATTTCCTCACGGTCGCATTGAGTATCATTTCGGATAAATAAATAAAATTTTTTGTTTAATATTTGAGATATATATTTATTACCTTCTTACCTTTAAAATAATGTATACGTTTCATAATATCGGTTTAATTGCGGTGTGTATTTTAAAGCACAAAATAATGCAAGATTTTATAACGTATTATATATCACAGCTGCAACTCATTAGCATCGTTATTATTCATAGGTTGTCATTATCAACTCGCTTATAACGAATAAAATTATTATGCATTATGCGCGCTCTCTAAAATTTAACTGATCTCATTAGGGATTACCGTAATGGTCCGATAATTCGGAATTTTGATTCGTCAAAAGCGAATAGCAGATATTAAACTTCTTGCGCCGTGCTCCGTTGACAGTATGAGATGTTACTTACTTAACTTTTGCATTTTTTAAGTCTGTGTATCGTGTGGCAAAATCGAGACTCAAGTTGAGAATTTTGGCACATGGGTTACAGATTGAGGAAAATTGAAGGTGCGAGAGATGCTTCTTGACGCACGCAAAGTGCGTCACGCGGCGTGAAAACGAACGGAAAGCCACGGGGGACGCGTCGCGCCACCAAGGAAGCTCGACGGAGAACCCGACGGAGATTCCAACATCGTGTCCTTCCTGGGCGATACGTCCTCCGGTACGCAAATTGAAAAGGAATACTATCGCCGTAGTCTGTAATAAGAAGCGTCACCGTGTCGAAACAGCGCATAGCGGATGCATATTTGCATGACACAACCATCCAGGAAATTCTGTCGGGCGGCAAACGTTAAATAACGAAGAAATCCCGATGCAATTTCTCGTGTTCACGATTCACGACAACATACCGCCTCTCGCACGGCGAGTTTGCCACTACTCGTGTACAGAGCTCTCCAAGAATCCAAGATTATAACGCTCGCAGGGTTAGGTGAAAAGTTTTCTCGCTGTGTTTCTCCTTTGCGCGAATGAAGTAGAATAAAATCCGTGCGATTTTATTCAGACTTGTGTCACACAAAATGAGTTTTCGCCAGACAATGCGTAAACGCCGGCAGCCCTAATCTCGGGTTCTACCGCCCGACGTTCATTTCGCGTGTATCTCCTCTTATGTCCCATCACCAGCGCGCTCATTTCAATTTCATCTTGCGAAGAAACGCAGTCGCGCGACCCTAACCGAGCTTAAATCGGCTTAAGACGGCTTAAGGAGCGTACACGACGACGTTCCCTGTCTCGCACGGATCACTCGCGAAAGGATACTCCCCTCCCCCCCATCCCCCCCCCGTATTGATCTCTCCGTTGAGTATTCCCGGTGAAGCCTCAATTTAAATGGCAATTATCCGCGAGTGGAAAAAGTCGTTAGATTAAAAGTTATAGCTGCATCGAAACACGATGCTACACGAGCGGGTATACACTCGATTAGGCGTGTTTCGCGACCCCGAAATGGATTAGCGGAAAATTGCTTCCGTCGAATCTGCACACGCCGCACCGACCGTAGGCGCACACAAGATTGTCGCGCTTTTCCACGTCGCGTTGTCCACTGTAAATAAAACGGACATCAGACGGACTTATATCTACATTTATTACATTATTATTTACATTTATATTTACATGATCGAAATTGCGTGTTTCTCGAGAGCTTTTTCGAATCGCGATAAATGAAACAATCGAGTGTTACAAGTGCACAAACCGGTAGACTTTGCGGTAGATTTTGCGTATTCAGAGTATAATTGACAATTAGAATACTCTCTTCCACGAGAGGAGTTCATTAAAAGACTCGAGCTTTCGATCTGTAGGAACTGTGAAGTCGGGTTAAGCTTAACCGTACCTCCTCGGTACGGAACGCTCGCTTAATGGCGGTAACTAAGTGGTACTTTAGTGCCATAATTAATAGTAACATTTAGTGTCCCGTTGTAACGATAAATGTTGTAATTAGAGTAGGGCGAGCAGTTGGATGCGCGCGTGCACGGTATATTAGCGTTCTGTAACAGCTTGTTGTACACGCCGTTCGCCTTTCCAGTATGTTTATCCACATGCATCTGGTACACAATAACGACTTGTGCGAATCGCGCGCGACTAACGGTTTCGTCCTAACGAAACGCGTTTAACCGAGAGTAATCCGATTACGAGATTAATTATGGTCCGATTAACGACATTCTTTATACCGTAAAATTAACGTTGTTAATAAACCGAGGTATTGATACCTGTAATATTGCTATTAATAGCAGTTTACACGCGATACACGTTTGGAGCATAATTCTTTCAAAAACGCGCTCGCAGTCCGATCACATTAAATTATCCAATTTATCGTACGGTTCAACAGACATTAATTAAATCTAAAGGACACGCATTGTGTCCTTCTTTCGCAAAATACAATTATTCGTTCGAAAGATAGATATTTTAAGCCGTAACCCGCAATACCGTGATTTCATCAGCAATTAGAGTCAAATTAATTTAATAATTATTCCCTGGCAATGAGATAAAATACGAATTCATCGTACATGCATATATATATATATATATATATATATATATCGATATTTTAGCATTTGTAATATTTGAACAATGTAAAAAGGATAATATTAATATTTTTTTTTTTTAAACATTCGCTTCGCGCATTCGCAAAAGAGATTTTACATTTATGTAAAATTGTTACGCGACACGCGGTCACTTTTAGTTGTAATCAGCCTGAATATTATGACAGCGTACAAGTCACGAGAGAAATTGGATGCTTCCGCTGTGAGGGATGTTTGGATAAAACATTGGGGCGACTATTAGCACGGACGGCTGTTTAATCATCTTGGTGTACAATTTAATCGCGTAACGAACAGGACGACGGGGAGCTACTGGCTCTTACGCGGCTGGAACAAGGACCGGCCGGGACGTATTTCGTAAACCTCGTAAACGCGGCCCGGCCATTATAGTCCACCAGTGAGTCCAAATTTCACGCTCGATAAACAGCGAACACCACTGTTCGCGTGTATATCCGGCGATACCTGTGCTTGCCGAGCGCGACTGAGCTCGACTGCACCGCACCGCACCGCACCGCACCGCACCGCACCGCACCGCACCGCACCGCACTGCAATGCAGGGCTAAAGCCAACGTACAAAAAGAAATATCGAATCGAAATCGGTGAACCCGGAATGTATCGATTGTAGCGATTGTCGTTGTAGAAATCCGCGGTGGATGGAATCGGAAGAGCTTTCGCCATCGGGCCAGAAATCCGCGATACAATTATACGATTCGACTGCGCGTAGGCCGCACGTAACTGCGATTCCTTCCGAGACGCGCGGCAGAGCGAATGGACCCGAACGTCATTGTCGCGATTATCGGTTCCTTACACGACCGAGTCCTAAATGCAATTATAGAGCGAGGTACAATCAACCGCAACGGGTTTAACGCGAATATAATTCGCCGCCTCTGCCGGTTCTGTCGCGGTTCTGTTTGCGCGACTCGTTTTAATAAAGTGCAAATTCCGCGCGGTCGAAACTCGTAACTCTGTCCCCGGTGTCCCACGGACTCTCTCGCTCTTCCCAACGCGCGTATTCTCTCGTCCCCGGTATCTCGAGACATATTCCTAAAACGTGACTGCAATAATTGTAGTCTATTACTGGCCCAAATTATATGTACCGTTGCATTTCTTACGCGTAATCACGAAATAATTTCTCATTCGCCTACATCTCAGAGTTGAATAAGAAACGCGCGCGCGCGCGCGCGCGCGCGTCTGTCTAGAGACGCATGCAACGCAAGAAAAAAGAAGAATGTCCGCAACGTGTCTAGGTCTTACCTTTTCCGTCGCCGAGTTCCTTCGCACGTTGCGCCCCGAGTGTCACAGAGGACGTACATACCAGCCACCAAAACGTACGGAGCAACATCATTATCGCACACTCTTTACCGCGTATATTATAGTTACCGGGATGAGTTTCGTTATTATTTTTTTCTCGTCCGTCTTTTAGAGAGCTCGCGCTTCTACCATTCGCAGTTTCGACGTTCTGGCAGCCGCGAAGACAGATGACGATGTGTGACTTGAGTGTCAATCATCCGTGCGAACTCAAAAGACTAACATAACAAGCGTGTACGTTACAGAAATGTTCTTTGCTTTCGAGCAGACCGCCTATGATCAAACGGCAACGGGATGAGTGCGAAAACTGCGGAGTCGAATTGTCGATCGTCCGCGTTTCGCGTAATTAAATTCTTTGACTGTCCTCGAAAAAAATTTCGTCGCGTCGTCAAACATCAAACGTCTCGAAAATTTAAACGTGCGAATAAGCTGTGAATAAGCTTGACAGTGCGAATTGCTACGAGATTAATGACACATTTTGTCGATAACGATCAGCTTCTTAAGGATTTCAAATGCAAATCAGTTAGTCCGTTTTTATCAAATCTGATCAGAAATATCCAATTCGTTTCAGAAATATCGTTCTACGATCTCGAAGAAATTGACTTATCAATGTGACAGCTAACACTTGGATTAAACTTTATAGCAGGATATTATTCAGACTTTTATCACGACGACGAGGGTCTTGTATACGCGAAATCCACGAAAACCCGATTCGACTTCCAGAACCCTTAATAAAGTCGACACTCCTCCAGAGTAGGAAAGTAATAGATAGAGGAAGAGAATAGAGCTCCCCTGCGGGCACCCGGCAAAGAGGAGCAATCGTACGAGTTCTTGATGCTCGACTGCGCCTCTCTTATTACGATTCGCCGCTGCAGGCGCACAGACGGCAAAAAAAATACGAGACCGAGAAAATTCGGAGTGTCAATTATCTCTTGACACGACTAAATAATTCAATTGATAATAAAAATAATTGGATCTACCGATAAAATACTCCGCGATCAATCTATACGTCTTGAAATTAGTTAAAAAAAAAAAAAAAAAAAAAAAAAAACAAAAAAGTAAAGAAATGTATAAAGATTTTGCGGAAAGAGATAGAAGGAACCAACGGGAGAGTCTCGAGTTAGCTACCGCTTCGCGATAACACGCGAAAATCGACTGCTCTACTGATTCACTTCTCGCGTTAATCAGCGCGCGGCGCGAAACCTTACGAACTTCAGGGCAGCTGGGCTGGACCGATGATCGACGGCGAACGACGCGGGTGTCGTATGTAATATATGTACGTGTATGTACGCCCTTATGTATATCCAGCACTGATTACGAATACGAGTGCAGATGTATGCGCGTGCAATTCCGTCTGGACCGAAACTGAGCGGCGAACACGCGGCGCGCGAACGCGAATGCCCGGCGTGCAAGCCGAGACTGCGCCCTCCAACGTTTCTCTATAATACGCGTACACTCCTTCCCTCTCTCCCTAAATGCCCGTTCTCCCGCTACCGGCGGCACCCCTTGCACTAACCCCCTTTCCCCTGCGACCGAGACCGCCGCCCCTGACTTACCTCGAGAGTGCAATATCCCCCCCCTCTCTATCTCTCTCTCTCTCTCTCTCTCTCTCTCTCTCTCTCTCTCTCTCTCTCTCTCTCTCTCTCTCTGCTCTCGTTACCCTTTCTCCCGTGCCTCCTCGATAATTCCAGATTTCTGCAGCTGACCGAGATACAAACCGAGCCCGAGATACAGCCCTCAGCCCTGCATCCTGCGATCGCATTCTTCAGGATGGTAGAAGCTAAGGCAGCGTTTTTTATATCTTTACGATTATATTTCCTCTAACACACTCACTATTATTAATTTTGATTTTTATTATTAATATATTATTTTTAAAAAATTGTACTAAAATTGAAATTAACGTCTCGGAAAAACAATTTAAAAAATTTGTATGTTACTGATACTAATTTTGTTTATAATTACAAATTTTTGCAAATAAATATTGCAATATTTTTTAGTCGATAATAAATCTCAATTAGTACTCAATCAAAAATTTATAGAATTTTGTATTCTTATTACGAATAGAGAATTACATATATTTCAAGCATTATTGATATTTACAATTGATATGATATAAAGGATTTTCGTTTCACCATCGAGGAAAATAGAAAAAAGGTACTCCGTGATATGTAAAACATATCCATGAGACGATATCGAAATAATTGATAATGTTATTAACGGATGTGAATATTGTTTTTATAATGACGTCGATGAGAATAATATCCATATCTTTCTACCCGATATCGTAATATATACTCGTTGCTATCGGATAACTGCGCGCTGTTTAAATTCCCTACATGTATCCTATGTAATAAATCAGAAATATATAAAATCGTCATACTCTCCGTGATAGCACTACAACCTTCACGAGAGGCCGATAATTTAAAATCTGTAATGTATAATTCAAGCCTTTTCAATTTTAATTTCGATAACTATTGGATGAACAAATTTTTTTAAATTTAAATTTAATTATTTAACTGTGTCCAATGTATTTGTATTATTACTCTCTGACATATTACTTAAATATTATTAATATTTTCATATTATAAAACAATCATCATTATTTAACTTGTTTTCACGTAACTGGAAATAAAAAGAACATACGGTAGTAACTGGACACTCGATAAATTCGGTTGGTCAAGTGATCGGGATTCTGGAAACGTGTGCAGTGTGCGAACTAGCGACCTGGTGACTCGAATCCTTGATCGTTTGTCGTGTACTTTGATAGGTGAGGCGGTATGTGCTGCATGATCGAGTAACATACATGTATATCACGAAGAACGAAAGGCCAGAACGAAATGTTCCTCGCCTAATCAGCTTAACGTTTCTTGTGCTCGAAATTGTTCTAAATTTTATTACGGAGGTCATCGAGAGATCGTGTTTAACTCTGGCTGAATCATTTGACTTTTCTTTCGACTTTGTGTTTTTCGTATAAAATCCTATAAAATCGTAAGTTGTGCCCAAACATCTTGGGCTAAAGAAACATCGAGTCTGAAATTTGTTGGAGTCTGTCACTAGAGAGGCAGTGTGGTAAGTCTTAGACATCTTGCATGCGGTAAATAAAATGAATCTCTTTACATACTGGATGTTTTCTCCCCGTCACTATAGAGAATTCCGGATTCCTATATCTCAGTTGTACTGCACACTCGTTGCCCGCTCAGCAAGAAAACTCTCAAAGAAGATTCGAGTGGAAACGTGACCCGATAACATCGTTCTCGGATCATTTTGTCACGCGAGCGTGAAGATCGATTTATGCTTTCGTATTTTATGCATTACGGACAGCTTTTACAGCCTTAGAATTCGTCGAAATTTTTCGAGACACGGGACACAACATGCATCGCTGTGTCGCCTACAAACTCTTTTTTTTTTCTAAGGCATATCGATAAGAAGTAAAAATAGTTTCGAGTTGTTTATCGTTTAAATCGACGAAAAAGACGTAAATAGCTAACTTTCCGCTTCCAAAAATATTCCGCGACTATTCATAGAACGTAAGAACTAAGAGTCTCGATTGCACAAAAGAAACATAAATATCAAGTTTTGCGAATGCGTACGTTTTGGTCGAATCGTACGCATATATCTCCAGAACTATAAACTTAATTTCCGCTCGTTTAATAGAAAAATATCAATTATTTCCGATCATTAACAATGTGATTTGTTATTCTTTGGCTCGGGAGAAGGCAAAAGCAAAAGCTATGTCGTTCTCCTCCAACGAGTGGGCGTACGTACGTTTCGGAACAACCAAGTTCTTCGGATTATCGACACGGCATGACCGAGATATCGCCCGTGACAAAGCTATCCGCCAACATAAAACCATTTACGTCGCGTGAGCTCGATGACTTTAGATTTTTACTGGCAATCGCAGACAGTCCTCGTCGACCTCCCTCGTCGCTCTCTAAAACAACGACTCCCGCTGCACTCCCGCACTCGAAGGCAAACTCCTTTACCAAATCTTTCGGTGTGAGTCACGATCAGAGTGTTGAGACGGCAGAGCGAATCTGCGCTCCTTTTGAGAGTGACAGCAAATATAACGCAACCCGATAGATAGCGTTAATTAAATACCGGTGGGTGAATCGCCGGACCGGATGATTTATCGCGTCCGCTCGTCTTCCATTTCTCTCAACGTTCCGTAACCAGATCAAAAGACTGAAAGCACCACGCGAGACGAGATCACGGAGTAAGCCGTGATAAATTCAACGTCCCGCGGATGCTCGGACCGGCCATAAATCGAGATCGTTCTCGTGGCGTGGCCGCGTTTCCTGGATGCCGATCGATGTAACACGCGTAGGCCGCCCTACGGTACACCGTGTGTATGTTTACGATGTCTTTCGGCGATAACCAACCGCGAGATTGTAAAATACGAGTCTTTTTGCCGAAATGACCGCGGTTGATTTAGGTTTTCGAAATGGAAATGGCGCGTAAGGGCTACACGTGCAAAAAAAAAAAGAAAATGAATAAATCGAAGAGAAAAAATGGGCGGTTCATCGGAGTTTTCGCAAAACTTTTCATCCGCGCGTGTTCTTTTGAAACGCGGTACAACGTTAAAACCCCGCTAAGACCCAACTCGCTTTTAAATTTCTCGCGAAATGAATCAGATAGTCTGCTTTCTGCCTCCATTATCGCTTCTTACGGAAACGAGGTTCCCTGGAGGATTCGAGCGTTAACTTCTTTCGGATGCAGATAAGACGCGATGGAAACGTAAAATATAAACGCAATGGTATGAATTCCTAATAGCGTAATAAACGTCGGGATCTTAAAGGACTTTGTGCGCGACTCGAGAGAGTGGATGACGATGCATTTTGACACCCCGACAGGTGAAACGCGTTTGCTATAAAAACCGACGAACTCTATTCTACGTGGATACGTAACGCGGAGATGTGCTCTCTTACTTAGAAAATACGGTGCCGTCATTGCCACTAGGCAAACGGTTTACGTTTGAACTAAGAGCTCAGCCCGTTTGAGCGTAAACTCGATTTTCGTTGTAACTCGTCATAATGCCGAATGCGTTTCGCGAAACTCGATTTGCGTACGGCACTTCGTTGGAGGATCCGATGTCACGAGAGACTCGGTTTCGAGTATTTTCCTTCTTTGCTCCCGTCTTTCAAAAAAAGAAGTGAAGTAAAGAGGTAGGTGGATCGGTAGCGAGACCCGTCACCCTCCGTTCCCATTAGTGTTTATTGTTTGTACTTCGTCGCGTTACCTTCCGACGTGCCAGCGGCGATCGATCTGGCCTACAATTGCGCGCGTCCCTTGAACAGAGGCTCTACAGAACTCTAGCGGTCGTCCGTAGTTATAATTTGCACTTCCGGCAATCGCGAGTAGATCGGTATAACCGATCGGCTACGCTAAAGCGATTGTCGATCGATCGGTCGATCAGTCGGTCAATCGGTCGGTCGAGCGGTCGTTCGGTCGGTCGGTCGGTCGGTCGGTCGGTCGGTCGGTCGGTCGGTCGGTCGGTCGGTCGGTCGGTCGGTCGGTCGGTCGGTCGGTCGGTCGCTGATGAGAGCGCGAATATGCGCTGAGCGGCAAACGACAGTGAACGGGTAGCGATCGTGGTGGCCAGCGATACGCTCGCATCCAAACTTCGTTTGGCTGTTTTCAAACAGGGTGTATAATAAATTCGATTAGCCACGGCCGGCGAATCGTTCGGCCCGTGTACATGGTACATCGAATTTGTCACGATTGATAGTTCCCGGTCCTGGTCTACGGTCGCGTCACGCAGGAAAAAATGATTGATTACGCTATCCATGCATTATTGTTATGCGCGCGCGGCAATACCAGAAAGCGTTCCATTAAACCATTACGTGAGAAAAATTAACGTTTTCGCCCGTGATCGATCGAGCATTTCCGCTAAATCGAATCGAGAAGCGTTTCGCGCGTCGTTCTCGATGTCATTCGTGCCGATCATAATTTCGAGACGATTTCCTGTCCGATTCTGTCCTCGCCAGATAACGGATGATATATCTGTAAATCTCGTCGTGAATCCGTCAGTTATCATTATCACTCAAGTAGCATCAAATTGTCAACTTTATAACTATGTAAATACGGTTTTTAAGCTACACTCAATTACATTATATCATATTTTATTACGACATGTTCGCTTTAGAATCGCACTTTTATTCTCTGATAATTACGTTATAGGATAAAAGTTTCGATTGTATTTATTCTCTTGGTCAACAGGCTTAAAGCCAACCGATGAACTTTGCAGATTATCCCGTTTATATGATAAATATAACGCTCTATATTAAATCCCACAACTATTCTTACAGATGCATTGGGAAACCCGGATATGGTACTCTATGTTCGCGCAGGAAAACATTATCGATGTCGGACTACGTTATTCCGGACTGTTCCGAGGAAGTAGGTCGAAGGATAAATAAGCATTAACGAGAAGCAAATAAAATATGGCGTTTGTACTCCACATGTAGAACAATATTACTACCGGTTATTGGATTTTAGACTGGAAGATAACGAGTAGTCAGAAGCGCGATGAAATAGTTAATAAATCATTTCAGCATTCCTGCCCGCAATTTCTAGAATCTTTTATAAACATCGATTATTCTCCCCAAGATCTTTATCAAAATTGGTTTACATCTACATGATGAATGGCTATAAAATGGAAAATGCGGAAACATTCCGTGCGGGCAATTATTGTTTTTCACACCGCTCAGGCGTCAGAAGCGGAGGCTAAAGTTCTCACTCTCATATCCTCGACCAAAGAAGCTCGCGGGATTGAATGGCAACCATGAAAACCATCAAGGCTAAAACTTTTTCTTTCTTGAAACGGAAATAATTTGAATAGTCGCTACGATGACGAGAAACTTTTTCCGCGGGTAGTTCTGGAGTCGGCCGCATATTATTATCAGGTTCAGAGGTCCGTGAACCATCAAACTCCTTCTCTCTCTCTCTCTCTCTCTCTCTCTCTCTCTCTCTCTCTCTCTCTCTCTCTCTCTCTCTCTCACACACGGTGATCTTTATCGATTCGACTATGAGAGGAAAAGCTTGGAGAAACGTCGCACAAGAAGTGTTGTAGAAAGTAACTAAATCGTAGCTCGGCGCTACTCTCTCCCGTAAGTAAGAAAAATCCCTTCGACGCTCACTCATTAAACGTCGGATTACCTATAATTGGCTGGCAAAGAGGACGCGAGAGGCACCGGTCTGCACCAATTTGCCAGGAGAAAGAGGATAGCGTTGAGGATGGAAAGCTCGGATGAAAAAACCGTCGAACGATACGTATACAGCTCACGTTGCGGTCTCTTCCGAGGCGCCCCGGAACAAACAGAATGAAAGCTTCCCGCCTTTGTGCTCTATAACCCGATCTCTTTACCGCGGGAAATATTCTTTAAGCGTAGAGAATAAAACGGAAGTAAAAGTTGGGAATAGTGAATGGGCGCCTGTTGGCATGCCCCGCGAGTAAAAATACGTGCGAGCGATAGAGATGGGAAATAAGCGAGGACGAAAGACGAAAGAACGATCGAAAGACGTTGCCGGAGAGAGAAGCGATATCCCCCGACGAACTGGTGAACTGAAGGTGGAGAGGCTGGTGCGGTTGTCGGGGATAACAATTCGGGCAATGGGGCAGAAGAGAGACCCGTGGAATGTTCGTTTCGTAAAATACAAGATATATTTCACAAATAACGTGATAAATTTTCGGAGCGTGTCTTCCCTTAAACTTGAAGAGAATTCCTTTCAAATTTCAGATCGAACACACACACAATTGAAACGGTTTAACGTCGAGGAATGTCAAAATACGTGGCGATTAACGTGGAATAACCGCATATCCACTTGACCGTCCCGCCAGATGGGTATCGATAGGCAGCCATACGAAGGATATGCGCTCTCACCAAGTACCCGTTAATATCAACGACGTGTATACATGTATGTAATGGTTCCGCGCATCATCCCACTATCGGCTGGCCTAACGAGGTAATGTAGTTGCAACAACTATTTCGGAGCCACCATTCTGGGCTTCACGTCGCGCGCCGCAACCGCTGCGCTCGCTGCGTGAAGCTTGTGCGGTCGGTCGTTAGTGCTCGGCTAATTTTGAGTTACCATCGTCAATTTAAATTACCGTTATATCGACGAATCTCGATCGAACTCGAACGCTGCTCGTCGAACGCAACAAACGAAGTTTTCATACGGGAAAAAAAAAAAAAAAGAAAAGGGCAACGGATAATTGGAAGAGCGCTTGGTCATTTGTGCACCAAACTTTCCTCTAATAGAACAATTCTTATCAATTTTTATCTTTGTCGCTGGAATTACTTTCAATTTCAAATCGCCTCGGAAAGATTGAGAATAGCGTGAAAAGATTTAAAGGGCACGAACGATAATTCTCCTTATTTCAAAGACCGACTCTCTGTAAAGAGACATTCATCAACATCTATAAATATTTAAACAAATTACAAACTCGATTTTCTTATGCAGCCGATACTTACATATACTTTGCAATAGCAAATAATAGCATTCAATCAGAAGCGCCAATGGTTTGCGCGACGAAGTTCGTACTTGAAAAGCAAGAACGCAATTTCGAGATTCCGAGGCAGAAAACACTACTCGAAAGAAGTATTAGAGACAAGAAGGAAAGATTAAGCGCCAGCATGTTGTCTCCAGATGTGGTTTCCTGGTGTGTCAGTGGGCACACACGTCCACAAACTATACTTGGCCGCATAACACGGGCTTTGTCTACCGCGAGGCAATAAGGCGACACAGGAGCTTGAAAAGACTCTAATTACGTCAGAGGATTAACTTTGTATAATGCTACGACTGAGTCGGAACGGTAACCCACACCTGTCTGTGTTCCAGCTATGATTTAGCGTAGTTATTTAACACCAGTATTATTATCTTTACTCTTTTTATCAATAAAGAACGAATACAAATGAAAAAACAATAATACAATAAATTTAGTAATGAGAACATTATAATTGGATTCTTCTTCGGATCTCTATTAAAAACTTGTACGATGTAAAATAAATAATATAAATGCGATTATAATAAAAGGTAAAAGATGAATAATAATTTTATCATTCCTCGTATACTTTGTACAGGTATAGATGTCGAATTTGCATACTTGGAACGATCTTCTCATTTTCTACCTCAGAGCTTACGATTAAAGTGTACAAAATGTTAATCATACGCCACCGTTACGTAACCATTTATAGCTTCCAACATAAAATCCGATTATAAATCGTGTATGTTATGTATATCCGAATGATGTTTTATATTCAGCGTCGCGACAGGTCGGTTTCAATTTCTTTCACTGATACTGACGCCGCTGGTGCGAACGCTGGGTCGGTATCCAAGAAAAAAGGATGTTTTTTCACACGAATTACCACTAGCACGAAGCCCGCAAATTCCACACCGGTTTCTCCTCTGTGGTTCTATCGCGGATAGTAATTTCCAAGCGCGGCATTTGCGTTTTAAGCCGCTTAATGCGCGAGAAGAGAATTTGCCAGGAATTTAATCAACTCGGCCGAACGTTGATTGCCGAATGGCAATTATCGTGTTCGCGACCGTCAGAGAGTCTTGTCGTTAAACACGACGGAGTGTTTGACACCTTCCTTCTTACCAACAATACCGACACCAACGACGACGGACACGTCGGAAAGTCATTTCTAAAGGGAAACGAAGTCGCGCGCTTCCATCGTGGAGGAATAATAACGAGACGTAGTTATCGATGGATTAATGGGAAAAATTGCCTGTCGATCTCCTAAGTAAAGAATGAATGGAGATTTGGCTTACAGCTAAATGTCGTTGACATTTAAATGCGCATGCCTTTGAAATTATGCTGCAAAACGTTTTGCAAGGCAACATTTCGTCCGGTCAATTGATATCTGTCAGTCAAATAATATGTATAATATTAAAATATATATTTCAATCGCAAAAAAATGAAAACGTACGATATTGCCCGCTTTTTTCCAATCTGTCTTACTTGTCAAAAAGAACTCAACTATCGTTTGCTTAAGAGAAGATTAAAAACGAGATTTTTTACATAACATATTTCTCTCAAAATATTAACTATCGGATGTGCTATCAATTTACATCTAATTTTGCACTTTATTACTATAGTCGTGAATAAATATAAAGTAATAATTAAACTTTTATATATTCGCGTGTATCCTAAAAAATATTATGCATAAAAGTGGGATTTAATTAATATTGAGATATTATAATCACGTGTAGAGATGACGCGGCGCGTACCTTTTCGCGCTTAAAAATTGTCGCAGGATCGTTTCTAAGATATCGCGCCGAATCATATAAAGCTACTCCGACTTTCATTCCTTTCTCCCACTTTTTTCCTTGTTCCTGTATCCGTCCCCGTTCAAAAGTATCGAAACTGATTGGAACGCGCAAAATGAAAGGAGAGGAGCGCGGAAACGCTACTTTACTCCACTTTCAAACAGCACATAAAGTGACGAACTTTGTCTCGGTGGATGGATCTGGCACACCGATTGTATTTTCTACAAGTACGAGCTCCTCTAAGAAAAAAGACTAGAGGTGAGCGTCTTTGAGAGAAAAATCGTCGCTTGATAGAGCAACGATGCTCGCACACTTATATTAGAGCCGCTAGTGCTACTCTTTTGATGTTATAGATCGCAGCGGGGTTATTGATCGTTTGGTAAACGCGCGACACGAAAAAACTCGATCGAACGCGTCAATACGCGCACCTCGCATCGCACGTTCGACAGTGTCGAGTAGATGCAATTTCCTGCCATTGGCGTGCAAATTAACGTTTCTTTGGCGCGGCGGCAAAAATGCTCTCTCGCGTATATCTCGCGACTAAACGCGCGCATGACTCCTGGTTAGACCGTCATCCACCGTGTCAATTGATGATTGAATACGGCAGAGAAGCGTAACCGAAAGTACTTTGGTCAGATAAACTGGTAATGGACGCATCTATTTTATCCAAACCGCGGCAATTAGCGCAAATACCCTTTTCACGCTTCGCTAGAAACACCTGCGCACGCTTTATTCCTTGCGTGCGAAAGCTAATAATAGATCGACTCATTACTCGCGTTTACGATCGGCTCGTAGGAGAAGAAGCGAACGAATTTTTCTCGACAATGCAAAATGTGTTTCTATTTATAAGAGAAGTTTTATATGTTTACATAACGTCCTTATATGTTTACATAACGTATAGAGTACAGAGATATTTATTTAATAAAATGTAAAAACAAAATACATTTTTATTCCACCTATGATATCCATTTAGATGTATCAATCATTCAATTAGTTATCCCACAACATGTAGACACTATATATACGAATGTCATAATCTTTTGCCGTGTAATATTTTCGGCTTTTAAAACAAAATTATCCTATTGTTATAATCCTAGACATAAATAAATGAAATATATAAAATTTAATTTAAAAATAACTTATGACATTTCATATAAATAATAAAACAATTCATAAATTGTACAGTAAATATATTTATTATTTTTAATATATGTGACTTAATATATGTACAGTGGCCTATCTTTTTCTAAGAATATTTTAGCAATCTTGGTGAGTTCGGGCTTTACATAACATTTCACACAATACACTATTTACATATCCTATTCTCTGCGACTGAGAGACATTTCCCGACGAACTTGTATTGACAGCAAAAGATATATCCTTACGTCTTACCCTACTCCACAAGTGAAAATACAAAGGGGGAAAGGTCAGGAGTGGCCCGTCTAGACTGAAATATTTCGTGAAATATGCTTTACCTAAGTTGCATACGGTACACTGTATTGTGCGTACATATACCAGGTATTCACATAAAACTATTGATTAATCTGTCCAGCACGGAATTAAATCTTTCTACGTCTCATTACCGTTTACCGCAACAACGTTGCATGTGGCAATTGTTTTTTCGATACGAAAGATGTAGAGAAAAAAAAGGCAATTTCGGCATTTTCATTTTAAAGGTGGTTATATATCCTTCATGTCGAGCATAGCCACGAGTGGGGCAGTTTTATGGGTATTGTTGCGTCGTAAAACCGTGATCCTCGCGTAAGTAGAAAATGCAACGATATAGTCTGACACATAGTTACCCGCTAAGTAGTCTTGGCGAACACAGGAATGCAGGAATTCGATCGGTTCGTGCGTCCTTTTTAAAGTGCCGATGCTCATTAACGAGTGCAACCACACTGGTGAATCCTCTGGTGAAATTTGAATAAGTGTCCGGCTTTTAAATGCTAGTCGAACGGGAATCATTATCCGATCATCCGCTTCAAAGTTTCGTTTATTCTCTCTACATTTATTTTATTTATACATTCTCGAGACACCTACACGTACATTTTGTTATATAGATTACATTTTAATAATTTTATAAATAAAAATCAATTTTCACTTACAAGACGTTACATTTTTCCAATTATTTAATTATGGAAATTAATTATAGACAATATTCAGAGGAGAAAGCACATTATTGTAGTTATACCACACACTTTCCGCTGTATGTATTATATCAAGAATACGTCAGATTGTCGTCTTGCAGGAAAGAGCACTGATGATAAACCTCAGGTTGTAAGCTTTAAAAGCAACAGAGATGTGAAAATGCTTTAATGTTAAACGAGGAGTTATAATTTTCATTCGGGTTGCAGCGTCGCTTCGTAAGCCGTAATCCCTGTTGTTTCTACTCCGCCTCGTTGTTACGAGCTCCACGAGTATCACTTCTTCTCAAAACTCTCTTACATTGTACTCTCACGGTAGCCATCCTTCTCTTTTCGCGTCTGTTCGATTACTTTTCAAAATCCCTCGTCCTCTAATTAGGATTATATTTTTATAACATTATTTTTTCTAGATATATCGTATATCGAAATGCGAAAAAGGAAAAATGTATAATGTTTGCTTGATTTTGCATTTTCCCACTTCGATCATGAAAAACTTTCTTAGCCAAGTTCCCTATTTTCGCTGCGCGTAATGTTACAGACATCTTTAAATAAATCGTATCATGTAACAACAACATAGGGTAGACGTTGGGTAAACGCAGATCTGGAGTCTTAAAAGTGCCGCAAGAAAGAGAGAGAATGCGCCACAGCGCTAAATGAAGAATCATAATTTTCACTCGGGTGACATGTCGAGGCATCGCGGCCCATAATCCTCTTCCATTTCTCCGCCTCTCCACCTCTCGCGCGCACGAAATCACCACCCTTTACCACTTAACGCAGCCCGAAACTTCCCTTCGTCGCATCCGCACGATTCTTCGTCCGCCACTCCTTCTCCGCGTCGCGTCGCGTCGCGTCGCGTCGCGTCGCGTCGCCTCGCCTCGCCTCGCCTCGCTCTTCTCGATTCACCCGCACCGCATTTGCAGCCACCAAGCGCATACATATATCACAGTCGTGTTCCCGATGTACTCATCGAGCCGTGCGCTCCGTTCCTTTTCCACCCAAAACCCCCTCGAGGCCGCGTTTGTCGAGTGTAGGCCAACGCGGTATACCGTAGTTGTCGTTCTCCCCTCGCCATCCAGAAAATTTATAAGTCTCTCCCTCTTTACACTTCTCGGACCTTTCGTTGCTCACTGAACTTTCTTACACTTCCCCACGGCCATCTCCGAGAAACTTTATAATTTTATCGGTGGCGGTGCTTCATAGCGCGATATCCATTAGCGTTAATTCGGGGCTACTTAGCGGTCGGCCAGTTTAAGTTAAGGGGCGACACTCGAGTGAACACTCGGGTAAATATCCGTGGCTAGGGTCCAGGGAGAAACTTTTCGCGATGCTCCAGTTCACGTAACCGTGGACGCCTGAATCAAGACTTTTTGCAAGTACCCCCGGTGACCCGAACGACCGTGGCTTTTCTTTCGCGTGCAAGATGAATGTACGCGTCATTCTCAAAGTAAACCGACTACCTACCTACTCGCGATTCCGTCCATGGTGTACGCAATAAGTCTCGCTCGACCACTCTCTAATGCGGCCAATATTTTCACCTTGTACTTTCGTAATTCGCCCTTCCTTAAAGTCTTCTACATTATTTAAAAGAACCAATCGATGCCGTTCGATAGTAAGATGCAGAGTTGATTCACGTTTCGAGAATGGCGTGCGTTTCTCTTTACTGCGTAAAACACACACACACACACACACACACACACACACACACACACACACACAAAAGAAAATATATATTTTCATTAATAATTGTGTGTCTCGAAGCGTTACGTAATTAGAGAAAATCATAATAGAAATATTGTTACGGCTCAAATATGTAGCGCAGACAATTATGTACAAACAACTGTGATACATGGTACAGATCTCAATGGCCTTCGTTATATCCGCATGCGGGGGAGAAATATTTCTTGTTCCAGTAACTTGAATACGTTGGCAAACGTAAGTACCTCGAGCGCGCACAACGAGTAGTCACTCCCTCGTAACCTACTTCAAGTTCCTCTCTGCATCCACGCCCTGCGATAACTCCATTTTGCCTCCTTGTTAAGGTTACGCTCTTCTCTATCTCTTAGCTTCCTCTTTTTTTCCCCCGTTCGCCGTATGACAGCTAGCGAGATCTTCTACCGCGTGTCCTCTACCGCCGTCGTATCCTCTTCCGAGACGTAGTTTCCCTTGGGTGTAAGGGTGAACATTTCCGCGGATGCGAAACGTTATGCATGGCAGTGTACAGGGTAAGCACGCGACTCGACGAAGGAGGGGACCCTCGCAATCCACCACAATACTGCGTTATAGAAGCGCACGCGTGTGCGCTTTCCCCTAAGTCATGAAAATCCTATGACGTCAAGTAGGTCCGGCAGCTCTCTCGGCAAGCAATTCTCGGCGACGAGTTTCGCGAACGAAAATGAGATCGTTGACCGAGCCTGCCCCGTCGCATCTTATTTGTGTGCATTCGGCACGCGACGAATTGGTAAAGAGCGAACGTAATGCGAATTAACAACAACCTGCAGGCACCACCTGCGTTTAGATGCAGACCGCCCGCGCGAATATGGTGCGGCACGTTCCCCAACGATCGCATTACACGAGGTCGCTTAACGACCTCTATTTTACATCAATCTAGGCCTTGAATGGTAACGTGATTTAACGTCGAATCGATATCCGTTCACGGACACGATCGATATCTAAGAGTTGTATGTTGAGCGCTGTGCGCAAATGACAAGCTCGGCTTTATCAAGATAATAAAGATTATCTTTCATTTTAATAACTCGTTGGGCAGCAGGTATTACTATAATGGCGTAGTTAAAAACATTAAGGAAGATTAAGTATTATTACATCACAGTCTTGCTATAACTAGGTCGGCAGGGACCCAGAGTAATCCTTTTGCTATCCATAGTTTAGGTGCCACGAAGTAATTATGGCCCAGCAATAATTTAACTTCCGCGTAGTAATGAATTTCAGCTATATCGCGGTGTTAATGACGTATTACGGACGACAAGGGACCTTGCGAAGGACGACAAGGATTTCGTGTAATATCGAGTATAAATTAATTTTGGCGTAATTAACGATCGATACCTATCGCGGCGTTGCGGGTGCTCGCGCGTCCGTGTGTGTCGAACGCCCCCCCAAACAAAAATGGTACAAAATGAGCGTACTTCAAAACAAAATGGTAATTGTGCGTTAATTATTGCTAATCGACGTGTAACGACGCTGTTAATGACACGACAAAGAAATGTGTAATTTGTTATAAAATGCGTCGTTTGCGTGACAACGCATTTTATAAATGGTTAAAAAATTGCCGCGTACCAGGGAGTATGTTTGTACGTGTTTGTGTGTTTGTACCATAAAATATTACGTATCCACCTACGGATTAAATGTGAATTGCTCTCAGTCGCTCCACGGATTAAGTCTCTCGCTGTCCTTCGCCCAATAAACGACGGAAAACGGTTTACGACTTTACCGTGTTTTGATGTGCACGACGACGACGAAGAAGTACACACGAGCCGAGGAAGCGATATTTGAGAAATAACATCGAGAACGGATTTACGACGTTTTCACGACGTGCAGCGCTACGCGAGCGAGAGATGGGGGGAGGAGGGAGGGGGAGGGGGGGGGAGGGAATGCGCGGGATAAAAATGAAGGGAAAAGGCTGACGAGAAAAACGGCAAACATATTTTTGAGCTCCGACGGAAAACGCCGTTAAACGCCGATCGACAGAAGTCTCGAGTTCATAGGAACGACGTAGACGGGCGGAAATAGGAATTAATGAACCTCCAGGATCCGGGGAACGCGGAATAGCGAGAGAGGATATTACGTGTTGAGGATATGGGCTTGCCAATTACAATCGTATCCAAGCGGCTAGCGCTCCCACGAGGCTTCCAGTCGCCGCGCCGCCGACCGTTTCTATCCAACGGCGCGTACACGCTCGCCGATGCTTGTGTACATACACGCGTGTAGTGTACCGTAAATATATAATATATACACGCATGTCGACGTACGTATACGTGCCCCCGTGCGTGTGTGGACACGTATAACTATACACGAATGGCACGTGGGTGTGGCACGGGCAACTCCATCGCCGTTTCTATTTTCCGTCTGCTACACCGCAACTTCGAGTCAGTCAACCGCAAAATGTATCATCCCCTAGTTTGTACCCCGGTTAAATTAGATTTTATTGGACTGTTATCCATTCTACGCTCTCTCCCAGAAAGTACTTCCGGCCGAAGCAATCACAGCAGACCGCCTCCCCGCATCGCGCATCGCTCCAAAATTCGTCTCCGCTCTGACAGGTCGGGTGCGGTCTGCGCCGAAAAACAAAGCCGACCTGCCGATAGTTTCCGGTGTCAGTTTACTCTTTTCAGTATATACCGCTATTTTAATGTTTCTTTGTACACATTATTCACGGGAGGAAAAAATTTTTTTCCGGACACTTTTGTTCGGCGTGTCAAAAGGTTAAGCGGATGATTGTACGAGAAACTGCTCTCGAAGTGCAGCTTATTTCGATCGACAAATCCTATGCTTAAAACAGAGAAGAAAAAAAAATAGATATCGGAAACGAAACGAAACGGTCGTTGTAATGTAGGAATACTTTAAACCAGTAGTATCGAGATTTGAAGGCTCTTATATTGAGTACGCTTGTTTAGCCATTCTAGTTTTTGCACGGCTGAAAAGGCTAAAACTGACGAGAAACGCGCGTGAAACAGCTTATTCGTGCCGCTAAGTTTCCTCGATACCCGTGCGACGTAGATAAACTGTCACAACTTCCTCGAAATTGTCGAGGCTGAACACCCTATCATCCCTCAAACTTCCGTTTTCGAAGCCGTGTCGTGCGCGTGAACGTTTCCGCTTACCTTCCGTCGTTTCTAGCCTGACTTTAAGAGGTAATACACGTTGCACACATTGATCAGTAACGTTTAGTCGATATCTTTGCAAACGATAATTTGCATATTCGGTTATACGGCATACTCTTCAAATCAGATCAGACTTCAAAATCAAGAATTCGCAAAATCAGAATCTGCGCGGTTTTACAACAGAGATATACCGCTATATTGAGAAGATATTTTAATTTAAAATATAAAGTAAGGTACAGAGCAATGTGGAAGAGAAGAAATGAAAATAAATAATTTAAAACTTCTCCATAATAAATTTTCACTAAGATGTTTTAGTTTTAGGGAATGTTACGTATAATCCTCGTAATTACAAAGAAGCTGTGAATGTTTATTACCGATGCGTGTGTTTGTGTCTAATAAAAGTGCGCGAGGATCGTGTCTGTTTGCGTAACATTGTTTGCCATCCTCGCTAAACTTCGCAATATCCGGTTTTTACAAACTTTTATAATGGCGGGGATACACTTTTATTCCTCTCCCTCTTAACTTAAAATAGTGATCATAAAATCACGACAAAACTGTACGTTTGAGAACACAATTGAAAGGGCAAATGGTTGAAAGAAAATGTCACGATATATAAGATGTTCCGAAACTATGGCCAATCTCCTTCCATCTATAGATTCTTTGACCACTATTGTGAATCGATCTTTCTATAACGAAAATTTAAAGGTTTTTTTTTTTAATACTTCTTTCAAATATTTATTAAAACTTACAAGTGGAGAAGATATTATTTTGTTTCAACAATTATTTTGCTTTAGTAAGCAACGAATAAACAATTTCTAAGTATAAAAACAAGAAAAAATATTATCAATAAATAGTATATCTTTTCTCATTGTTATAGGTAGAAATTAACAAAAATATATATTTTTTTTAATAAAACAATATTTATATAATGACAATTTTAATGGCAATAAACATTTTGTATTATTCTCCCGTATATTGTAAAATTAATAAAGTTTGATATTGCAAGTGTGATCTTTAAAAAAATATGAAATGTAATAATTTTTATTTAAATAACTATTTAAATAAAAACTGGTATTTCTTTCAATAAAGTTCCATATTACGAGACTCTATTATAAGAGCAATAATATTGTTAAAACAATTGTAGTTTTTAATTTGCATGTATAACGAGTTTCTCGATTGCGTTGATACATTTTTTTATTCACGAATGATCAGAGTAGTAGTAGTAGTGGCAGTAATATCATCCGTGTATCACTTTCATTATACATCACTAGATGTTAGCTGGATTGTTGTAACACTCACGTGTAACATGAAATATCTTAAATTCTTCGGCAGATAATATTTAAGAATAAAAGAAATGTTTTTTCGATTATCACTTCGTTGTGCTTTAACGTCGCAACCGTTTTTTATATTGTAAAATTATCGGAACGACGACTTCGAGGTGAAAAGCAACTACTATATCGAATGCGTTTTGCGCCGCTTCTCCTCCCGTGAAGACACCCTCCCTTCTTACCCCCTCGCGTCGAAGTTGCTACGAGTGCAACTAATGATAATTGTTACGACCGTCGTGGCGGTGGCTTTTATTTTGCGGGACCGTTCCCGCGGTAACGCCGCAAAAACGCGAACGTTAGCGTCGAGCCTTAGCGCAAACTTTGGGCGGACGAAGATTACGCGGCAATAACTCGCGGATACAAGCGCTCGTAATAAATGTATTCGTTCGCGGAAAAAGCTGCCGGTAAAATCCGCGGACTTCCGGAGAGCTTCTTACTACCCTTACTTCCTCTCCGGAGAGCCTTTACTTCGTCTTCTTCCTAACTCTTTCTTCCCGTTCGTCTCCCCGCCGGTTACCCGCGAGAGAGAGAGAGAGAGAGAGAGAGAGAGAGAGAGAGAGAGAGAGAGAGAGAGAGAGAGAGAGAGAGAGAGTCTGATTTTTTCATGATCGAGAAATCGTGTAGCGCGAACGTAAATATTTTATCGCGCGTCGGACGAAAGGATGGAGGCAGTTTCTCCGAGTTAGAAATTTTCAGAGGCTGAAAACATATCTATTTAAATTTGAGAAAACGCAATACGCGTTTTCTCGCACCCGAACTCGATATTCTATCCACTAATATTGAATAGGAGAAGTACTTTGCACCGCATCTTGACGTTGAGGCTAATGCTTAAATGAAGTGGCCGTAAAGTTGCTTTAGAGCGGTAGGTGCGACCAAGTGAACGACTGTACGCTTTATCAGTGCTCGAAGACACACACACACACACACACACACACACACACACACACACACACACACACACACACACACACACACACACACACACACACACACACACACACACACACACACACACACACACAACCGACACTTCTTCTCGACGTTTCCCCGCAGATTAGAAAGTTTAGAACAAGATTAACACTAATATATAACGCGTGCGCGCGCGCGTATTATTAAAAATTATTAACTAAATTTGCTACGGGCTGTGAAGCCAATATTGACTTTATTACTCTGAAAAGTTTCGTTCTAAAGTCCAGATTTTATGATTGCATTATTCGTCCAATTTTTTTTTTATTCGTCGGCGACATTTATTAAGAGAGATATTAAACCAGTAATGGAAACCAATGAAACACGTTCTGAATACACTTATCTATGAATTTAAAATGCCAATTGAAATGGCCGGGACTCTACTTAGAACATATAATCAATATTTCTACCGACACGGTTCGAGTTCTTGTAATATCTGTTTTTTGAGTAAACATTCGCGCAAATTCTATCTCTCGCAAATGGAGGAAATATTTATTTACTGTTTAACGTGCCAGTCCATAGAGAATTCTTTAAATCCTCGGCGCAAACGCAAGAGAATCTTTTTCAAAGGTCGGAGTGGTTGAAAAATTAATACGGGTTCCTTTGATTGTCCGCTGGCTTCGTTGCCACTCGACACATGGGGGAATATGTCGCGTCACCTACCGACAGCACATATCGGATGGACTACGACGGTATATAAAATAATCATTTGGATGGTAATATTTAAAATGGTTAAGTCCCGAGTGAGGCATTAGTCGGAATAATACATGACCACGGTTTTGCGAGGTGTATTTCTACATTTCTAAATTTATTTAGAGAACCACCTTCTCGATTTCTCTTACGATGATCGATATGTATCTTTAGGCTTCTCTTTCAAATCAATTTCGCGTGTTGGACGCGTGTTTAAAGCGATAAAGAATCAATACATAGCGCTCTATAATATATTTTATTAATCACTTCCTTACGATAGTCGACAATCGAAAGTTGTGCGCCCACATTCATTATACATTCATTGTACATATAAATAAGTTTTCATCTTGTCTGAAAACTTACTTGTCATCGGTAACCATACAATTGTACTGAAAAAAATATGATCGATGTGGCGAGTGTTGAATAGCTACTACTGCGCTTACGCGACCAATTCCAGACTCGCAAATCGGAAAACTCGTTTGTCTTTATCAACAGCAAATGGCGTACAGCTCTGTGCTCTGTGCTAAACTTCTCTCACAGCAATTTAATGCACAGTTCATTAAACATATAAATGTGGCGTAAACGTCTTTATCAGTGTAATTTTACGTGGGTCGAGTTAATAGGTGTTTCAATCATCGCCCCGCATAGATCGATTCACAAAGAGCGAATTAAACGGGACGCAAAGAAGAATGGCGATACGCGCCATTAATGCATGGGAAGCTAGATTCACTCACTCACTCTGTTAATTCAATCGTTCAAGACGCGCGGACCAGGCGGTAAAACGATACGGGAGAGTCCCGTATCCGCAAGAAATGGGTTGAATACAAATTTCACGATACGCCAGGGTAAGTATTGTTACGCTTCATCGATCGAGACCGATCTCCCAGCCAATATCTCATCCTCGCTTGCGGTCTATTAGATTTCTACGGCTTCCGAGAGGTCACCGCCCACTCCCCCCCCCCCGTCTTCTCTCTCTCTCTCTCTCTCTCTCTCTCTCCCCCTCTCTTTCTCTTTTCTCCATGGAGAAAAGGGCTAACGTAAATCGTGACTCTTTCAACGTCAATCCCTGAAAAGCGCGCGAGATGGATCTTATACATTTCCGACAGTCCGGGACTTACCTCGGAACGTTCGATTCCGGTATCCCGACCGCACACCCGAAGAAATCGATAGCCAGTCACCGAATCGACGGCTCGCCGAGCGAGAGATCCACTGCTTCCAGTCACGACGATTTATCGGCGTCCCATATGATTCCCGCAGCGAGAGATGCGCGAGCATTCCCGGTAGATACATGTTAATGCGGCTCGTCGGCATAATGTTTATGAATAGCTTTTACGGCGTTGCTTCTATGTAACCGCGCGCGCGAATCGTGCCGATTATTCAAATAAAAACAAAAAGGAAATATACGACGAATTAATTTGAGAGCGTCGATAATAATAATAATTGCGATAATAAATGCGACACGCGTTTAGATTAGTTATTTGTAACAATAATTTAATCGTTTCAAAAGAAGTGAGAGATAAACGATTCGTTTGGTTCGTTTTCCTTTTCGCGTCAATTGATATTTCTCTTTTAAATTCTTCTCTCACAGTTTACACGTGAGTCTCGTAATAATTCTCGCCGTAACGTTGGAGAAAAATTTTAAAGAAAGTTTCTTCCGGGGGATGGGAGAGGGATGGGAATAAAGAGTAAAATAATGCTCCATCGTAAATTTTAGCGGTCGCGTACGCAGTATCAGCCGGACAAGTGTCGATAATAGGATCGTACAAGTCTTTTTTTTTTTGCCACGGCTAGTTTAGTACCCACTTTATCACGCGAGGTCGTTTCGTTTCAAGTGGATCATTCTGCATCCGACACATAGACGCAGGTGGGCGCGCTTTATGGCTGACGTTATTATGATCAAACCTCATTGTGTTGGATGTCGTCGATGGATAGAGCCTAGCGATGGGATAGCACGCATTATATCGTCCCTAGATGCGGTCTCTCTTTCTCTCCGATCGCTGGCGATATAATCATCTCTTCGATTTTATCGCGACGCTTTTGCGTGTAATGGACAAACGTGTGTGTTCGCATATATATATATATATATATATATATATATATATAAAACCGCAAACTTCTGCGATTATGTTACATTTACGACATTCTTAAATGGGACCCTTACATTTAAACGATCGACTATCCAAGATCACGACTCGGTTCATGAATTTCTCAGCGAATCGCAATAATATTTACCATCGTTATCGGGATTGGCCGAATTCTCTATAGAAATGCCACAGGTATTCCTTTTCTTTCGCAACGTACAACGTACAACGTGCTACGCAATGTTCATACATATTTGTGGTCGTCCGGTCAATAAATTAGCGTACGGCAAACAATATCTGCGATTGGGCCGTGCGACATCAATGTATCATTCATTATGTAGTAAATTATGTAGTAATTTACCGTTATGCATACGCCTGTATACCTGATCAGCACGCTAGTAAAATGTTTTTAACTAGATGCGTGTGCAATGCGCTAGACGAGCGTACATATTCATAGCTGATGAATAACGTGAATATTCAAGAATATAAAATTGGAGTGCTTGCGTTCCACTTACGGCCATTCCATAAATTTGTCATTCCTGTGTTCATAAATTATAACGCAACAACGACACATCAATCTAGAGTTTACCAATATTCCTATGATATACATTATCGCAATTACAAAATAGCGTGCGCTTGTTATCAAATTTGTCGATAACAAGCGTTGTTTGTGATTTTTTTTTTAGATTTTCACCCGACAAAGTTAAAGAATCAATAATATTTAAATTGACAAAGTTATAAATTATAAATGCGGCATGAATTTAAAAGTAAGTAATAAGAAAGCTTTACAACGCGATACGACTTTACTACCCGCGTTAACATTCGTCATCCTCGCGGAGGAGTTGAGAGGAATCTTCTTATTTTACTCCTTGACAGAAGGAACGATATTTCATTGGCAATTAAATCGCTCTAATAGTAGTAAAGGAAATTTGTTATCACGACTGGGTACGTCGTAGGAAGTTTGCGACACTTACATCTTAAGTGTAAAGCGTGCGCGCTGCAGAAAGTTATTATTAGTTTCACAGGAAAGCGTACTTTCCGGCTTGGAGACGAGCGTAAAATACCGGGAAACAACGTTACGTCGTTTGCAAAGTTAGCATCGTGCGAGCATAACACATACATGGCACTTTCTCGAACGGAGTGGAAATTGTAGAATTTCGATCCATCATTCGTACGCGTTCTCGCTGTTTCGTTCCTTTCCTTTTTCGGAAATTTCTAAGCTACGGCTTTCGACCGTACGGCTTTCTTGTACGATGGCGGTCTAGCCATTAGAATTTACCGCGTCTCTCGCGACTGACATTATCTCTGACGAAATATGTTATTTTTCGGGGGGGCTAACGCGTATATACGTTTAGCGGAACATTACCCTCGCGTTGACGCGCGCGCGCGCGCGCGCGCGTGCGAATTTGTTCGCGGACGTTATTTATCGCTTATTCGCTTCACTCCGGTCGTAAACAGCAAACTGTACGCGGCACTTATAAAGTGATTCTGAATACATGCGTTATTGCGTCCACATGCGCAATTTGTTCTTTCTTTCTTTCACATTCGAGCGCAAAAAAAATTGAAAAACTTGACCATCCGTTTCCGATAAAACAACTTCCTTCGTCTATATTTATTGGCGCACTTAATTTCTGTGGTAATTACCTTATCGACGTTCGTTCGTTTCGCTTCCGTTCGATTAAAAAAGGAAGACGGGGGGGGGGGGGAAAGGCGAGAATACGCGGAAGTTAGCCCGTAGTAGTTCTCACGGTGCGAATCGACGATATTTTCACGTAACCACCCAATTACGTAAATGAAACCCACTCTTACTACTACGACGACATTGCTCATTCTCACTTTACGTAATTACCGTTAGTGCACAAACGTGCCGTGGATCTGTGATCGAGACCTACCGATATCACTTTGAAAACATTTCAATCTTCTTCCCGTAACGATTAACTCATCCTCTCGACGATCTCAATACTGAACTCTGTTTGAAAAACTGCTATTACCCTTGTTATTCTTACATAATGTTACGCAAGATAAAAAAATATCAATTTCTTCCAGTCGAGTCTTTTCCCAAAGGAGTAATAAAAATAATTAATGTATGCTTTGCACATCTATAGATGTACAACTGCGTGCAGATAAGTCAGAAACAGTTGGAGCAAGAAGTTACGCGCTCGTGTAAGTAGGATAGACGAATAAAAGCACGTAGGTACGTCACGTATCGTGTTTTACGGTAACCCTAAACATCTCGCGTGGAGGAGGGTCGAAAGACAGGATAGGATCGGCCTTCGCCTTCGCGTAAGCTTCAGTGTCTCATAGGACGGCTCCCATTCGAGCCTCGAGCACTCTCGTGACTTCGTTGTACTGGTAAAGGCTCTCATTGTCACGCATTCCTACGTACAGCCGCAGCTGTTGTTATTCACCCGTATTAAGAGATAGATTTACATGAGTAAACACGTTGAGGTCTAGAGTCCCACGTACAAATTGAGATTAGAGTTAAGCTTGGGAAATATTTGAATAATTTGAATGCATGTATTAATTAAAAGCTATATAAACACATATACAAGCATCAAAAGCGGTTTCTGTACAAAAGTTATAATCTTAGAAATGGAAAGATCAATTAATATTAAATTTAATAAAAAATACGATATGTATATCGTAATGTAAAAGATTTGAAAGATTCACTCTATCTATCTTTTTCATCGTGCAAAAATATATTTAGTAGAAATTATATAGCATTCTAAATAAAATTTAGATTAATCGGTTAAATCGTATTTGTATTATCTGTCAAAAAAAAGAAAAAAAGAAAAAAAAAACGGAATTCGGAGTCACGAAGAGGCAGGTGAAAGTTAAATCATCGACGGGAACTACTTGCCAAGCGTACTTATAACGAATACTTAAGATATAAGACAAGCATCTTATTTTCATGAAAAAGCTATAAAGTTCGTAGTCCGTCGAGCTTTCACCACCGTCCGTAACATACGGATGATGATTCTACAAGCGCAAAGTACTCACAAAGTTTATACGCCGCTGCGTTACGGAGAAGTTATGTGTCGAGGGCTCTAGAGAAAATCATATTTCTACACATATTCGCCGACGTTCATGTTGAAGACATCAAAATAATCCTTTTAAACAACGACAGGAACCATATACCCTCGGGGATGACGTTACCCTTATTCTTTCAGACTTCATAAAAGTATGTTACGTCTAAAGTAAAATTTTATTTTACATCTAGATATCCTGTTTCCTTGACCGTGCGTCACGTTTTCCAGATTACATTTCAGTCGTTCGAAAAGTCTCGCAGGTGCGATAATTTTTTTTTTTTTTTTTTTTTTTTTTTCTTTATGAAGCTAGTAAAGTTTGATAAATTTATTATGATACAAGTCGGTAAGCCGTATCACTTATCGGGAAAAATGTCCTCGTACTTTTTTCATGTTTAACCGAGGTAATGCCTATCATCGTTAAGGTTGTAAATCCCGATTTTATAGTACCTTAATCCGAACAAATTTATCTTTCGCGGAGGAAGTACCATGGGACGCGCGACGACGCGGCAATTATTGATTAAGAAAGGTGATAAATCGCATGCACAGCATGCAATGTATACTTACTGGTAGCGCTGACAGCTGGTCCGATGACCGAGTACTTGGGGTTCCCCGTAACGGCCCCTGGGATCTTGTCCGGCTCTGAAACACATTATTGTAATTATCTCTAGAATATACAGTGCCGTTAATTACGACAGGGAGTCACCGTATGCAATGGACCACAGCCAATCTACCTTAGCACAAAGGATCTACCCGCATGATTCATCGCCTTGTGTAACTATGTAAAGGTATTTCTTGCTTAAAATTAAAATACCAGTGCTTCATTATTAGATTTTATTAGTCAAAATAATCATTGAATTAAATGTCAATATTGATCAAGTCTACTAAATGCACATTAATGTGTAACGAGCAAAGGCATTATCGACAAATATGTGTTGCAATTATATGATACAATACGTCGGAAATCAAGTTATCATACAATAATCAATATTACAAGATGGATAGATTTATCGTTAAAATGTATATCTGTTAATGGTAACGGATCAATAGACAGTAATAACAATGGGTAAATTCAAAGAACAATCCAACTATATGTGCAAAACGTTGGTTGGCTTGGTCGATTATCAAGTAGGCAAAGAAGGTGCTGTATGTACGGAATGCGAGCTCTTTCTCTCTGAGCTTGATGTTACACTTTGCTGGAAAGTTTCACGATCTTCCTTGCCGACCGTGAAAAGCTTTAGCATTATCAGAAAGCTTCGCAAAAGCTCTGCTTCATGGCGCTTTCATGCTTTAGTACAGCGACGCGTTATGTTGAGCTTTTGAACTTCATCTACTTGAAGCTGCGGTACCGACCGGGTTCGCAATTTGACATACACTTGAGAATTTGATATTTTCTCTCTCTCTCTCTCTCTTTTCTCTCAACTGAGAAATACTTTTAATATAAAATCACTTCTCTTTAATTTTTTTTTACTCAAATATTTAAATATATATTTATGTCTATCGCAAAAATATAGGTAAATTTTAACAAAGATATAAAAGAGATTTCAGAAAAATATTTTATGATAATATAATACTGAATAATCAAAAGAGATTTAAAAAAAAAAAAAAAAAAAAAAAAAAACAGAAAGTTTGATTCTGGACAAATGAGCTGGTCTTCGTAAGAACAAAAAATTGCCGCACAAGTGGGGAAAGTTAAACTGATATTCTATGCGCAGCAAAGTTTAAAAGACATCTATAGCTATCTTCCTGCATGCAATATAAGACAGTGAATAATTTAATGGCTCGTCCCATAACTTTAGGGACTCACCTGAGTGGAAATGCTACCAATGCGGTCTTACGCATCGCAGGAGATGAGACGGTGCCGAAGAAAGAGGAAACGGGGAGTTGGTGGCCGTAGAGGGATCGAAGGATGGTCGGAAGGATGGATTTTCGTGACGCCGACGAGTAATCGTCGTTCGTTACCGACCAGGATGCGGCGCATCGTCCAATGGCTGGAATTGGAACATCGCCTTGAAGCCTTGGCCCGGCCACTCGGAATTAGCAACGAACTCGACGTAGAGACCTGGTCCCGTGCTGAGTATCTCCACTTCCGCTCCCTGGTTGCAGAGCACGGCTATTGTGGGCGCCCCTGAATCCGTTCCGTCGTGCACCCTGATTAAATCCGCCCTATTCAGGCAACTGTAACAGGATGTGCTTTTCGTTAAAAGACGGCAACTTATCGGTACATTACCCTCAATGATTGAAATCCGTTCTGAGAAACTGGAATAGTCTCGTTTAATCTAACTGACACTTGTATCGTTAAGAGATAAAGAAATAAAGAATGTTGACAAAATCTGTGTATTAACGTAATCGTGCTGCTTGAGTAGTGTCTCCCAAGTCAAAACTGTCGGAGCGTCTTACTTTGAGTACGAGTTTGCTTTCATAAAGGTTTGAGATCTGGGAATGGGACGCGCGCGTGAATAAAGAGAGGCTCTTCGAGATTCTCGGCAATGAAAGTATGTTAAGTCCGCTTTGAGTGCTGCGGCTCGTCTAGATAACGCGCGCGCGCGAGGGGAATGAGACCGAAAGAGTGGAGGACAAAGGAGATGAGAGCTACGGACGAAGCGAGGCAGTTCAGTGGGGATTGAAGGTGAAACTGTAAAGAGTGTATAGTGACAAAAGGATGGCGTCGTCGGCAGGACGAGCGGTGGGCGGAAGGCCAAGAAGAGAGTCTCAACGACCAGCGATTCGTTCTATACGTTCTATACGTGTACCCGAACTACTCCGCTCGATCTAACCGAAAAAGAGTATCACATCTTCCGTGCCTTCGGACTTATGAATTGTGCACTACATCGACGGAATCGTCGATTCGATCGATTTAAAAGCTTGATCGATGATAACGGTAGATGGGATAACGTTATTACTCGCACGGGTTAAGCAATTACGTTGGCAGAGAAATATTATCGTTGGAAGAGTCAGAGATTAAAGAGCCATCCCTGCGTGCCGCCTGCCCGTTCCGCTTTCTAATCTATGAATCTACACGACCTGCGACTTCCGACTTCAATATCGCGACACTGCGAATTGGCGTTTGGACAAAAGCGTCCAATTTCAATCGCCAAATCGCTTTGTATAAACGTTATGAATGAATAGAAGCAAATTAAACTCGTTTTGAAACAATCAAATTGAAAAGTTTAACTATGAAGTTAGTGGTGTTCGCCTAAGTAAACCCAAGGCGAAGCCAAGCAAATCCGTCTATCAAAGTTAATCTAGCGTAGTATCCCGCGCCCGCAGTGTGTACACGGAATTCTTCAAGTGCCCAACAAGATTTACTTCGGGCCATCACCGACTCCATTTTGCTCTCGTCTCGATTTTATTCCTATTCCGTTCTACTGTGTCTCAGTGGCTATTCCATGAATATCGTTAAGGTAACGTTTACCTTTGGAAACTTGAATTCAAGCGTGAAAGCACGTTGAAGTAAGAATGGCGATACAAAGAACCGCTCTACATCTCTTCTTTTCCTTTTTATTAAACTTCTCGTAAGTTAGCGTATATATATATATATATAGTAAGGAATATAGTAAGGGATTATTCATTACTTATATCCATGGAAAGGGATTATTGATACTGTCGATATTATCGATAGTACTCCTTTAACTATAACTTTATATAATACGAACGAGTGGCGTATGTGCGTGCTATAAGCGTGCACTCGTAGAGGAGGAGTGTATCGAGTGCTGGATGAAGGAGTCTCTCGGTATCCATCAGCACCATTTCACGATAATATCCGAGTGCATCTGACGGAGCGGCTTAACGTTGATATATGGAGGCATTTCTCAGCTCTTACCCGAGCTCTTACAGATTTTTACCACCAGTCTTGGAGGAAGTGCCATCGGCCGCGACATAAATTAACGTTATCGATCGCAGATTTGTCGACGTTATATCGCGTCTTTCAATTCAACGGCTCTTCCTTTTTCTCGAACTAGATTTACCCGTGAGTACGATTATCATATTCGAGTCAACATATTTAGCTCGATTCCTCTTTTAAGTTTCGGCACTTTACTAATTAATAAGAAAGCACGTTTCATGCTGATAAAATCTCTTTTTCGAATTATTTATTATCGCATTATCGATTCCATTTACTAAAAAATATGCAATTAGTGGCTTGTAAAGTTGTGATAAACGAAATTTAAATGAAAATCCAGTTATAACCACATACAGTGATTTTCCATGAAAGCGTGAACGGTGAATAATTGCGTGAGTCGATGTTATTTAGCCAGATTCGGGTATTCTCCTCTGATTTGACGTTACAACGAAAGCATTCATCCGTCACAACGTATAAATACATCAGCGTAGAGTTAATATCGAGTCCATTTATCCCAATACACAAACGCAGTTGGATCTATCAATGTCTGGGAGGATATGAATAAATTCAATTAATTTTTACATCAAAGAATCACAAATACTATCTCTATAAATTATGGAAGAATTAATATATTATGATATTTTTGATAAGCATATCTTTAACACAGGCATAGGATTCAGTGAATAAATTATTCCAAAAATAAGTATAATCCAATAGTTTTAAATTACGTAGCACTGCATAAAATAATTATTAAAAAATTACAAATTTTATCATGTAAATAAGTCCTGGTTCTTACATTGGCTACAAATTGCTCGTAAATCACTATGCGACAGGATCACTATGCTAGCCGGACCTCGATAGAAAATGCGAAACAGAATATAGACTGAAGTTTAAATGAGATTTAGACCAGTTTGATACTCACAAAATAAAGCAAATAGCTTAAAAATTTCAGTCAGTAATATGTGTTTGGAGAAAAATATATACGTACTTTTATCAAATATTTTTTTAAAAATGTTAATATTAATTTCGTCTTATTAATATATCAAGTATGCATCTCTGCATGACAAGTAATAAATCAATTATATATATATTTTGTGTGTGTGTGTGTGTGTGTGTGTGTGTGTGTGTGTGTGTGTGTGTGTATAAAGAAAAATTTTTTAAAATATTTATCCAAAGACGCGCAAACCTAGTTCTTTCAGGATGATATTTTCTTTCTATTTTCAGTCATGTTGCTTTCATACCGAGATTCGTATAATAACATAAATGCGATTTGAAAATTGCTTATTATTCATATCTCGTTGCACTCGCTGCGAAAATTACATTTGCTTTCGTATTATTTGACCTAGTCCTACTGTGTACAATTTCCTCAATTTCCTCAGATTTTCCGAGCGTGTCATTTCTTATACTTATAAATTGTTCTATTTGTAAAATTTAAAAATTATATTTGGATATATATGTATAAAAAATTTGTTTCATTAAATTATTCTAAAACAATTATACAATTTTTACGAAACCGCCATTATTCGATGACAAGATCAAACAGATTCTCAAAAGTTTTTCAATCTTGGCTTAATATTAATAATTTCAAACGTTTTGGAATTTTTCCGCACAGTTTTCAATCGCGGGATTGTCGGTTCTGATTTCAAAATTCAAAGTTAAAAGGTCACTAACGGAATGAAATTAAGGAAGCTCAATACTGAATTAGGATGGAGTTCGAGGATTTATCAAGGATTAACTCCTGCACGCTGCAACTGCAAGTCCCCAGGCACCTCTCGTTTCCCCTTCGAGTCGACCTTCCAATCACCATTCTCAGCTCTAAGTCTTCGCGCAGAGAGAAACTTTATGTGGGTTAAGTAGAATTGCGGTCCACGCCGTATTCAAAGGATTTAAAGGTCAGATGTAATCGGCATACACAACGAGATTTAAAAGAGAGAATTCGCGAAAAAGAATGCTATCGCTGTCAAGTCGAGATCGTATTGCGGCAAAGTTAATTGCAACGAGCAACGAAATTCGTGCGTTAAATTCGTATAGCCGGCTTTAAATCCTTAACAAAGACCGATAGGAACGTAGTTTGGTAGAATTCGTCGTAAATATATCTCGGTAAAATATTCGTACGTATATACATATATAGCATTCGTAGCATTCGAAATATGAAGTTTACCAAGCTACGTATAAGAAACACGAGAGAGAGAAAGAGAGAGATCTCGACGTGAAATACGACGGCTCGAGAGTAAAATATATAGAACTCGCGCTCGAAAAAAAAATATTCCGATCTTCAACGCATACATAGTCCAAGTCCAGGCTTGTCGCGTTCTCAATGGGCACTAACCATCGGGGAAATCGAGGAGACAGGAGAATCTATGGCAGCCAGCTTGAAAGGATCGGTAGTCAAGCTCGCAGTATTACCGCTTGGCAGATTTATGCCAGTAATATCTGAAGCATTAGCAATTTGACGTATTGGCGATCGTAAAATTTGGAGTCGCGCGCAGGAAGAGGCTATCTCTCATTCATGGACTGATAATACATCAGATTTCGCGTCCCTTCGGGTCGGCGAGCGCGAATGTATCTGGTCTCCCATTGATTTGCATGCCGTAAGTACACGGAACATCGGCTTCCTGAGTACTCAAGAGCAGTACCGATCGCGCGGAAGATCCCTCCAGCTCACGAACGTTCCTCTCGCAGCGTAACGAGATATATCTAACGACCGCGATTATTCTCAGCACGCACATGGAACGCTCATAAAACGTAGGAAGTTCAATACGTATACAGCAGCGTTCAAATTACAAGCAAACTCGTCCGTTCGATCGATCGTTGACTCGCTCGCTCATTGGTCAACGTGAAAAACATTACTACGCAAACAAGCCTACCTCCTCTCTGAGTGAATATTATCGTTTCATTGAAAATTGAAATTAATATAAATATTCCTCTAAATGTATGATTATTTTTTACACATGTGATGTTTTTTTTTTTTTATATACTATATATGCCTCTGATAAACGGCTTCAGTGAAACGATAAATTTTCAGCCAATAATATGAGGAAAGAAAACTTATCCGCAAATAAATTATCTAATCGACATAACGTTTAAATAAAAAATCAAAAGCGATTATTTAAAGTGAGAAAACTTTTTTGTTTTACATTTTTTTTTAAATGTAATAACAATTTTGTACTTTTCAGTTTGCAAAGTCAATGTTCATGACAAATAACGATGCGTAGAGCGATCCTGTCTTACTGGTATCGGTGATTTTATATTCTTAGGGTTGATATTACTTCGTGTTGTATGTATTTTAATATGTATTTAATAAGTACTCATTGAGAAAAATTTTTGGAAGAGAAAAATTCTAAAGAACAAGAAGGGAACGCAGAACACATGAAACGACATGGGATCTCTCAAACTCTTTCAGAATCTCTCGCGTGTCGTTCATCGGCAACAGGAACAACATTTACGATGCGACGCCCATCGTCATTACTGTTCCTCGGCAAACACTCAAACGAAAGTTCGTTTGATTAGTTTAATGGTTCGTTTGGCTTTACTCCTCCCTGAGAGTGTCGAGTCTCTGTCTCGTCGCTACCCCGACCCAAATGTTTTACCTAGCCGGTCGAGCCAATCGACGCCGATTATCTATTCGTGTCGTCGCCTAGTCGATAAAATCCCCAGATAACGCGAAGTAACTTTTACGATTGCCGCGAATGCAGAGAGATTTTACTCGGAATTAATCCAGAGCAATTTGGAGGATTTGATTTTCCGCGAGTTACAGACACTCGGGGAAAGAGAACGACAGATCAGATAACGCTCATATACCGCGACGCATGTTCGCGCTGGTTAATTACAAGCGTCAATTACGGAATTGGATTTAAGAGCGGTAAATTTACAAAATTAAGACCGAGGGATGACTTTATCGCCCGCGTAAATCTCCATTGCGTGCCTAATCCATCTAGCGGCTATTGTTGGCGCGCCGACTGACGTACACAATTCGAGTTCTATCAAATACAACACAAGGCTGTATCGGGAGAGAAAGTTTTAAATAGAAAAGTTCCAGCCACGCTCGTGATTCTGACGCTCGTTACCGCGTCTCGTTAACTCTTAAACGTTAATAACTGAGAGGCGTCGTAATTCACAATTAGCGTAACGGAGATTCGCTATGTTCGCCTGACACAGATCTTTAAAACACACTTTACACACTTTGGAAAAAACAGTGAAAAGCAAAAGCAAAAATAATCTGTGAGAAAAGTGGCTCGTGTTTAAAACGTGTTAAGGACGGCACAAAAGTAGCTGGTACGACGTAGAGGTTCTCTCGTTGTTTATAGTTACATAACAGAAAAGCATTTGCTTCTATAACCTCCCGAGTTTCAAGCTTATAATCGATTCCAATAACTATTTCCCCTAAAATTTAAAAGAGAACATGCTTTTTCCTCTATATAAGTTCTTCTATATAAGAGTCTCATCTTTAATAAGATTGATTAATTAATTTAATAACATTTATTAAATAACTGATTTTATGTGTTTTATGCTTTTATTTCTGCTTTCCGATCAATATCAAAGAGATTAAATAACAATCATTCTGTTGAAACCAATAATATTTGTTATCAAAATTATAAAAACGTGTCCATTTTTAGCAGAATAATTCCAACTTGGATCAATTTTTTTCCGAAACTGCGCAAACGAATGCGCAATTACACTTTTAGTGAACGTATATGTGTATACGCGTAAGTACGCATAAGTGCGTCTTAAAGTTTTTAACAGCCCTGCGGCTTTCATTACGTGTCTCGTTCGAGTTGTAGGGTTATTAGTCCGGGAAGTGTAATAGAAGTTGTGAAGAGAAGATTTCAAACTTGCTGAAATATTCCGAATACACGTAGAAAGCACGACAAAATTCTTGATATTTTTTTCTAAAATCTAACGTCACATTACGACGTAAAATGTTGATGTGAAATATAAAGATCTAATTAAAAAGAGAAAAAAAAAATAAAACAAATCCTTAAAATGTGTTTCAATTGCTGAATAAAAATTAAAGCAATAAGAAAACCAGTAATACTTAAAGCTTATTTATCACATGAATGAAGAGCCAGCCAGACGTGTTCTCGTGTCTATGCTCCATTCGTGTCCTTCTGGACCTCTCTCTCTCTCTCTCTCTCTCTCTCTCTCTCTCTCTCTCTCTCTCTCTCTCGCGGTTTCGGTTACGCACTGTTTTCAACGCGCCGCACGGGCGACAGTTTTAAAGTTTTAAATCGACAGACCGTACCCCAATGCCAGCCGACGAGGTTTAATGGCGCATCTTTTACATAGACGAGGCAGCTCTGGTCATACTTGGTGAATTCGCGACTTTGATCCTTCTCGCTAAATCTCCTCAGCTTTTTCTCTTTCGCAACTTGCGGAACTCAATTTCTATCCGGGATATGCGAGAAACGTACGGCAAACTTTTCCCCACATCCGCACCGAACGTTGCTCCCCGCAAATCTATCAACTTCGGGATGTGCCGGAGGAAAAAATTTGTAAACCATTTATGGTAGAAAGAAATTTTAAAACAGTGCGCTTGGAAATGTGTCAGACAACAGATACAATCTTTAATTTATTGCCTTTCCTCGTTGCTCTCTTTCTCGTTTGATACAACGTACGTATCTCAAGTTTCTCGTATATACATTACGTTAGAAAATCAAAACTAAAAATATAATATATAACATATAACACTCACCTCAGATCTCCTTTTTGCAAAGAAATCTCTTCAAAGACCAAACGAATTCTCTCCTTCAATCTGAAATAAGTTTAACCAAGTTACTTTGCGTTTACGTTTTTTCCTAAATGAATACATTATAACGTCTTTACTCTTGTATGAACGCCATTGTGCCAAATGCTACATAACTCGCAATATTAAAGCTTGCATTTTTATGAATACGGAAATATTATTACATGCATTTTTCGCCCGCGAGCGGTACCGCGTAGCGGTACATGCGCGCGGTTTATCTTGTTCCCCGCGGTACTAATGAAACAAGATGGGCGGGAGCTGTAATTAATTTCGTTATAAGCGCACCTAGCGTATGAATTTGTTAAAACGACGACGGCGGTGGCGACTGCGGCAGCGCGACGACGGCACCGACGACTATGTGAACAATGTGACAGGATCAAATCTCTTTGCGAGAAAAGATTTATGGCTAAACGACAGAAGGTGCCTCTATAAAAAGGTTATAAAAAAAAAATTTATGTTTATTTTGGAAAGCAAAATTGAAATATACTCGTCCTTCCACTGCTACTCCTTCGCTGCATAATTTCTGCGTTTCTTCCATTCTGTGTTTCGTTCTCACGTGTAAATGATCATTGGAAGACTCGTTCGTAACGACGGCGTGGAACAAAGGCCATCGAGAACAGTGTGTAGTGCGTTAATATAGAGTGAGTGAATCATGAATACCTAGGATAGACTGCACGCGCGTATGTACGCATATATATATATATATATATATATATATATATACGTGTACGTATCCGTCGGCTTTATAGCGGCTGGCATAGCGGCCGGCGTTGCGCGTTGACATAACTGTTAGACATATAGGACTGCACACGCTACTTTGATACAATTACTGCAATTAAGCAGCGACCCACAATACTACGGAAATCACATCCGCGCATACTGGCCCGGCGCCGCGATTAAATTCATCACGATTGAGCGACGTTCTAACTCAACTCCGTTAACTATTTCCTTTGATCGCCGTACATCCATGGATCAGACATTCACGCAAATCGATGGGCCGTGCAACAATACGTGTAACGTGAATTATGATGTTGATATATGATGTTGATATACGCGGCGCAAAACGAGAAATATTAAGCGTACGTAATATATAGCTATTAAGCAGATACGTAAATTGTAACGTAAATATTTCAAAATAGATCGAGAGAGAAAATATTATAATTATTATCTTGCTCTGAATGACGTGAATTCCGGTAAATTAATATTACCGCTTGTTAGCGTTTTGCCGGTTAACATTGGATTGCGTGCGTTGCATTTTCATACACAAATCGCGGCGAGGTCTTAACCCCGGTGTGTTCGTGGTTCGTGGAGCCAGCTAGAGAATAGCAACGCTTCCTGCGAGGGATCATGCCAAGAACTTGCTGCTTTTTCCCTCCCCTAGCTGGGGCGCGGGTGCAGCTTTTATACCGCTATACTGCGAAACGGCTCGCGACAGAACGGAACGGACGTAAACTTTTGGCGGCCACGTAACAAGGAAACCGAGATGAGGAACGGCGAAAGTTGAGCCGGGTAGGAAGCCGGAAAATTTCTGCTGATGAAAGGAGCGCGATGATATCAAAATTTAGCATATCCAAAACGTGTACGTTTACCAAATTTTAGTTGTGCGAGTTGTGCGTTTTTTTTTCCGGATGCGAACAAATATGTTGAGTTCGATATGATCGAACGATGTACCCTCCGATACACTGGATTGGGTGTTAATGAACCGCGAGGCAGGATTATAGACTGTCGTCATTGAATCGCGCTAAGGCACTAGATATATGGCGACGGCGGAGATTAGCAGCGGAGATGCATTATACATGGATTAGAACCCCCGGAACTGAGCACGCGGGCGCCCAGGAGTAGGTCAGATTAGTTACCTTGCCCGGAAGAGGTAGGAGCACCGGATATTCTTCGGATAGGAGGACGGATACCGCGGCGAGTAAAATCGTCCGTATTGAGGCGTCGATTGCGAACTGACAAACTCGTGATCGCACATCGTGCCGGGCACCAACAGACCGTCTATCTCGAACAAACCTGAAACAAAAAGAAGATGAGGATCATGTTACAACGTCGTCGACTTTGCGATACGTCTACTTATCCCGACGATCCAATTTCAGTTGTCATTTTGTCAGATATCGCTCGCGTCCCGCGATTCTTTCCAGCTTGTTTAATCCATAGTTCCGTACAATTTGTGAAGATTGTGTAAATAAAAAAATTTATTAATTAAAAAATTTCTGACAATTCAAAAAGTAATTTTTTTTGGAAAAATAAAATATGTGGCGTTTTAATAATTAATACGATAATTCTGCAAATTAATAAAAATCTTGTTTTATGCGACTCATTTTTAATTATCTACAATTTCTCCGTAAAGATTATAGTTGAAAGATCTTTCTAATTGACCTCTCTATGATTTTTCTGTCGCTGTTTTTTAAAAGAGCTCTTGATAAACTACCGGAATACATGCAGAGCAAATCCTATTTAAAACTTGTCTCTCGCGGAAATGGAAGTCGAGATGAAATAAAATTAACGATCGCTAGCGTATCCTTAGAGCGTGCAAATATATCTACGGAATCCGTTACGTATCGATTAAACTAGTGGTGCGTCCCATACTCCTTTCAAAGGCGTTGCGATGGTAGAATGATTCGGTTATAACTGTATATCGTTACTTGCTTACGATTAACGAAAATGTATAACGGAATAATGCACAAAACCAAAGTTAATCCCAATTTCTTTTTTCTTTTTTCTTTTTTTTTTTTTTCAACCACCCGCCACCGTTTGCGCAACCACCCGCCTCGTTACTTTTTGCACAGTAGCTGCGCGTGTTTGAAAATAAAACCAAACAGCAACTATGTATAACGGATATTTGTGCAATAGCGATTCGGACTCGTACGTTCAGGATTATGTACAAATATCTAGAATACGCGGGTTAGCGTGATAACGACATCGGCAGGAAAATTCAGTGTCGACCGATTTTGTTAAAAGCGCAAGGAATTATCACCGTTCGTGTACGTACAAAGGATTCACAGTTCGTACCGTTTTTAAATTCTACGATTTCTACGGGGGTATGTACGGGCAATTACATCGCCAGCTCGCACAATTCAGAATACCCGTCGTCCTTTTGTGCTTGAAACAAAGGCCAGCGGAAAAAGCGGCAGTTTCCGAAAGATGAAAAAAAAAACGAATGGAGGTTAGAGAAGGTCACTAGTCACATCTATCTGCTAGTCGAGAGATTTCCGTAAGAGAAATGTCGAATTTCAGAATGAATTAATCGTTAACACGCCCATCGACATAGACCTATTATAAGTAATACAGAAGAGCAGTCTAGAAGGCAGTCTAGTATACGTTTGAATTGTACTCGATCAATTATCGTGATAAATGGAATTCCATTGGACTTTATGATATTCCAAGAACATAATTAGATTATGAAATAATGATCTGTCGACCTCCTCGAATATGCTATCGACATTTTCATTTAGATCCGACATTTAATATATATCAAGAACCAAAATGGAGAATAAGTATGATATAAAAGTAGATAATTTTTTTATAATAATAAAAGTCGCGGTTGTTATATCTTAATATATTTTATATTTCTTCTTCTATAACTTTTCTCTAGTTTTTTTTACAATTGTAAAATAATTGTATATAAATAAAATAACAAAAATACTTGTCATTAAGAATTAAGAGAAATTGAATTAATTAAATTTTTAATTTAATTACTATTAGCGCACTGCTCGTATAAAATAAAGTAGCTTAAATTTATCAAAGTGATTCTCTGGGGAAAGCAATTTTTATCATCGCCTTGTCGTTTCAAGTACATAATAAAACCCAAATGTAAAATAAAAATCATAAAGCAATTCCATCTATCATGCGACATTAATGAATTAATTTCAATGCATATAAGATGTGTATCTATCTACATTATATCTTTTATAAAAGATTTTGAATTTTCGCATAAGACTCGAGCTATTCTTCAAATCTTAAATACTAATAAAAATTATTCTTATTGTACTTAACTATACTATATTTTTCTATCCTAAACATTAATATAAAAATATCCATTAAAAATTCAGAGAATAAAACAAAAAATTAAACCATACCAATGATGCATATGTCATCCAATATTCAATTTATACATTTCATCGCGGCTGTGCTGATAGTTTCATAATTTGTCCGTTCTTTCAACGATAATATCAACGATCCGAACAAAGTACATAACTTTGCTTACTTTGTGGAAAAGTGCATTATTTCTTCTTTTCTTATCGTAAATTAGAACCTTTGATTAATTTCGTTCAGTTCTTCTTAAATACTCTTTTCTCTCTGCGTTCACGTTTTTCTTCTTCTCACCTTCTTGGGGTCCAGATGAACTATTTGAAGTTTAACGTTGGTGTATTCGAAGATAGAGCTGTATGATCGACTTCACATATACACACACATACACACATTTGTGCGTATAGGGTAACCTATCTCTCGCGCGGGGGGGGGGGGGGGTATCGTACGTGTACCGGACACTTGATGTCGTCTAGCTATCCGACGTCACGTTGCAGCTTGCGAGACAAGTATGGTTTACACGGAACAGCGAGAATAAAGATCAAAAAGAGAAGCTCAGAATTCGATTTTTTATAAAAGCTAAAAAATTGAGAAAACAACAATCAAAATGCACCTCTGAGAAACGTCCATGATTTCACACTTTTTTTTATTTTTGAGTTGACCTTACGGTTCTCCGACGAAATAAAACGAACAAACCGTACTAATTTCTCTTTCATTTTTAAATTTGTTTCCAATCTTCGATGAATCTTTATAAATCAAATTTGTAGACGACGAAACGCATGAGAATTGTACGTGTACAGCACACTTGATGACGTCGCTCGTCGCTCACAGCGTAGTGTCACGTTGCAGATTGTAAGAACGTTCTGTCTTGTTACGAACTGAAAGCTGAGTATTAGATGCAAGAAGAACGAGACATCATTGTCAAGACGACATATATCTATGACGCTTTTAATATTGGATAATTCATTAATTTTTCACCAAATCAGAACATAACGAAAAAATTCACAAATATTTTCTATCGCATTTGATAAAAATTAGACTCTACTTTTATATTTCTTTTATTAAATCTAAAGTATCGAGCCTATTTCATCAGTATTGTACGTGTAAGCATTATCGTAACATTAATCTATTGAAAAAAATAAATAAATAAATAAATAAAATATTTGCCATATGTAGTTGAAATTAACGGTATGATTTCTCAATGCACGTGTTTAATGCGGGCTATACTCTCGACACTGATTTATTTCAAATTTTTGCGTTATCGGGAAAAGCTGTGCATACGTTTGAATTATGAAACAGTTCCATTGGGATACAGTCCCAATTACGAGTCTAGTGGCGAGTCAAAACTCTTTCAAAGTCATATCTCACGTTGCCCTGAAATTACGATCACGCAGTTTTAAAATGTTGCGCTGTATGTTTAATTCTTTCATGTTTTTTTTTTTCTATTATTATTTTTCTACGTGTTACTGTGTACTTCGCTCATAAAATACTTCATAAAATATAGATTAAATATTCTTCTGCCAATTGCCAATGAGATTACGATTATTTTTTTCTGTGTTGTTTTTTTTTTTTTTTTTTTATTGTATTGTGATAAACGTAGCACCTTTTCATTTAACTATTTATAATCTGCATTTCTTCTAATTAATGAAACTCGTCCAAGAGTGATAAATTAAAATCCCACGGAAATACACGTCGATGTTGGCATCGTCGATATCCAATTTCCATACAGCGCACTTTTATTTCCCACGCGTGCACCCGCTAAGCTTCCGAGGGTGAAACGCCGCACCGACAGATCTTATCTGAATATTTTATAGACCAACCCGTGCCGGAGGTGACAGGCATAGCCCGGTGTCGATGCATAAAATTTCACATCACATCCTCGGTCATTCGCAGGTAGGACGGAAGACATAGATGGAAATAATAAAAAAAAAAAAAAAAAAAAAAAAAAAAGAATGAACGTATTCTCAGTGACGTTACGCCTCAACGCGTCGTTTGGGGGTTAAAATTTCTCGCTTGAGTCGTGTTGGAATTTGAGTTATGTTTCAAAGCTTCTGATGCACTCCAGTCGGGAAGTTACATCGCTCACTATGGTTGCGCGACAATTTTGCATAATCTTCTCTAATATATGTTAACAATGCAACCTCGACGACATACGTAAACGTCATCGTAAAACATCGGCTTAAAGTAATTTAGATAATATGCGAAACAAACATATAAATTTACATATAATTTTACAAGATAATTTTATAAAACATGACAGTAATTGCAATAAATTTTATAAAACATGACAGTAATTGCGATAAATTCCACAATTACGTCATATTTGATATTTTAACAAAAAGTCATATGACTAATAATTTCATATTTTCATAATTTCATTTTATTCTGGCAAATTATGAATAGAGTTGAGTTTATAATTTCATAAATGAAAAGACATGGAGAGATTGATATTCCATTGACGGTCTGCTGCAAAGGAATCAATAGCTCGCATTCATTTTCACTACAGCGCGCTGGAGGTTATGTATAACTTTTGAGATCTTACAGCTACTCTCGTTTCTCGTAATTCTCTTTAGTATCGTCTTTGCGCATCGTCTTCTTGATTTCTTTATGACCATGTGAAATCTTCCACGAACGTAGAGTCACTGCGCGGGCAAACGTAGATATACATAAAATATACACACACCAAATCTAGAAAACATGAGAGGCTTGCAGTTTCACGTTTTGCAAGTGTAGCCGCGTCGTGAAATTCATTACGAGTTTCCTAGGAAAATTACGAAGTATTCATCGCAATCGCTGATTCCGTTCGCGCGAGACCACGTCGCACCACCTTGGCTCTTTTTACAAGCCCCAAATATTCTATTGGACTTAACGAGGGTGGTGAAGCGCGACGTTTAAATGCTACCCGTAAGTAATTCCGCGCGAATAATTGGCTCTGGTTGCACAAAGAGTATACAACAAAATACTCGTATTTGTAGAAAAGATTCGGAAAAGTTTCTACTATTAAGAAAATAATATAAATAATAACTATATATAAGAGGTGTTTTCCAACATTGTTGCAAGGTTTATAGTCCTTGCGATAAAACAATAACTAAGAAATAACTAAGAAACAATAACTAAGAAAAAAAATAAAACTAAAAGTTGTCTTTTAAATTTTTTTATTTTTCGGAAAAACAGATAGAGACGACTACTGTCGCTCATAGAGCAAAGAATACTATCAGACAAAAAGGTAAACAAGAACACAAGTCGCGGTATCGAGCAAAGCTTGAGAGCGCTCTTGTAAACAACCCTCGCGCGGTTATCCCAATAATAACAGGTTAAAGTCACACGATCATATTTTAACTCTATATTGATTATAACCTTTTTATTGCATGTATAAACGGGCACATTAACAATTAACTGAAATTTTTATTTTATTCTGTTCATTTCAGATTTCGCACGTGTTTCGGATAACTCAGAAACGAATATTTAATCCATTTAATTTAAAATTTAATCATCAACGTACAAATGTTGAATTTCATTGTTCCAATGTTTAGATACGTATTTTTGTTGCAGCGCCATTAATATTTCTCAGCTTTTGCGTGTAAAACCAGAACGGAGCAGAGCAGAGTCGACTCTCTCTTTTTTATGTGTAGCTTGATGCAGCGCGCAGCAAAGCCAACAATTCTTATAAACCGTAGTTAAGTAATCCTATTTTATTGAGCTAATAAAGCGGCCTACTATGTAAAGAAGGCCTTGAGTGCACAATGTAGCTGTGTCTTGCTCTATGATGGCGTAAGAAAAAGCTGCTTGGCAGAGTGCAAACGCTTGCCCCGGATGATGGTCCCGTATCTTCATCTCACTCGACTATGTCGCATATAACAGCTCCACCAAACCTCTCTCAAAGCACGATATTTCTTCCTTTGACAGTCTCGAGCCTCTTATATACCATTCATATTTATCTTATGTTAGATGTATTTCTTCTCTCCTTCGGCTTTTCACTCTATTAGATTACAATTTGTATTTAAAATTAAAACGTAATTAAAAATAGCAATTTATAAATAAGAAAGAAATATATATATATATATATATATATATATAAAACTTGCTTATTAAAGTCCGCAAAATAATAGCATTATATGTTAAACTTATAATAGATATTCAAAAAGCAGACCTATATCTACAGATAATATCCCTTTTAAATTAATTTCAAATATCGCGTTACCTACTTTGTAATTATGCTCAAAGATCTAGCATACCGTGACGTAACAAGATTAAAGTAACGTAAAAGTGGCTTAAAATCTCGTTACTCGCCTGACACAGAAGAGAGACGCTCTAGATAAAAATAGAGCAAAGAGAATCCCTGATTGCGGTGACACCGAGAGGTCGTAGAATTATCCTCACATTGTTATCTTTCGGATAAAAAAATTTTCCATCGATCGATCGATCGATCGATCGACATCATTCCGTTGCGATCCTGCACGATGTACGGACTATGTACAATATCCGATACTCGACGACTGCTCCACAATAGAATTACAAAGAAAGCGGGGAACTCGATCTCTTTCTATCAGGAAGTAGCCGTTCTAAAGGAAAGAGAATTTCTCCGGACGGAAGTTACTGACAAGCGAATCGATACTCTGTTATCACTCTAAGGATGACTCGCTTTTAACTTCCATCAATTTTTCATTTTAATAAAGTCAATAAACGTGGAGATTTAAGATGTTGAAGAGATACGTAATTGTCACAGATTCTTTACATATATTTTAGTCGTTCCAATATTATATTATAGCATAATTAATAAAAAGAAAATATGCAAGTCTCTTATTAGCAGCATTTAAAATTAAATATATAAATATATAAATGTCACAAATGTGCATTAATTAATAATACATTAATAATACAAGTAGCTATAAAAACTTTATAATGAACTAATCAAAAAGATATGAAAATGATAATTAAAATAAGAATAAAATACGTTGACATGAAATAAGAATATATAAAACGCAATAAGTTAAAATAAATTCCAAAAAAAAAAGAGTTATTTGATATAAGATTATTACGTATAAAATCTCCATAAAAATAAATGTTTGTCTCCGTTTGTCAAATGTGTGATAGCGAGAGGAGACATTTTGCGGTAGAATATCGATGACAACGAGAAGATAGCATTTTCCGATCGATCTGCCTTCCCTTCGTCACCATTTCGCTTGTCCAACATCGATTCAATCCATTTGAACGTATAGACGATTGAATCTTGAAAGATTTCTCTTATCAACTGGAACAAGCGGGAAAATGTTATCTCGCTCGTGCGTTAGTATGCGCTCCGCCTTGTTTTTTTCCGAAACTTACTAAGCGAAAAATGTACGTAAAAATGCGAACAAAGTAATCTTTTATTCGTGCTTTGTCAACACCCATCGCCCAACAAAGGTCTGCTATTTCATCTTCATATATATTTCTCCGTTACCAAGGAATAAAAGCAGACACTTTCGCTTGACCCAGTTTTCTCAGCTTTGAACGAAAAAGGTACCGGTCGTGATGTCTGAGTTCTCTACACCTCGGGCGGAAAGAAGTCAACGTAATCGATACGCGGATGCTACGTTTTATTTCTCTAAGCGGATTGCATTCGGATTTTCGGGATTCATGGAGCAACGGAAAATGCCTCCTTTCTGCTGTGAATTGCTACTTTAAAAAAGTTGGCAGACTTTACAAATCTAAATTACACTGCCTGAATATTCAATATTTCGTTATTACCAACGTAACCATGTTAAAATGTACCATCAGTTTTTATTTCAAACTTTGTTCCTTTTTATAAAAAAAAAGTTCAATAACATGTTTTTAGTTTACAATTCGTTATGTTTTTCATCTTTTTCTTTCTCAAATTTAATTACTTCTAAAATGACACTAAACACTAAAACGGAATAATATGCAACTTGAAGTGGAATATGTTCCACTTTAATGTTTATCAACTTTTATCACTACAAAGGTAGCAACTTCGTGCGCTAATTCTACTTGTACTCGAAACAAAGACCTGAAAGTTTGAAATTTGGTCTATTTGATACGGTCAGTTTCTCTATACTGCTCAAGAAAATAGTGCTAGAGAAAAGGACTTGTGCCATTTTGAGAGATGTAAACGTATTCTTTTCTATTTGTTGCGGACATTCGCTTTTGAGATGTAGTAAGTGAAATAAAAATATTCGTTTAATTTCCACATCTCTTGAAAAATTTTTGTTTGACACTGTAAATGCGCATATATCTCAACAAGAGCAGTCGCTATTTTTCTTCTTATTCTTTCTGTCAAGTACATAATCGTCGTCTTAATTCTCCACGATCGGATCAGGATTACAAGTTTAAACTGCAAAAAAACGAAGTAGAATCCTCTATGTGTGTAGCGTCCCTATAATCGGATTACTGTCACAGTCGGCTTTCGATCATTGAAAAGAAACCATCTACTCGCTTTTATGGCATTGGCCCTACTAGTGAAAGGAACAGAAATCAAGTTCTTGCGTGTTCTTTCTCTTATTAAATTTTAAATTATCTGTGTCTGTACGTGATATGCCTGTATCTCTTGTATCTTATCCATTTTTCATTTAATTAAATAAAATGTAACTTGAGAGCTTAGTTTTGTATATATATTTCGTGCCTGTGAGAACGTTTGGCAACATTTTTTAAATTACAGAGAGAAATTGTATTTTGATAATTATAGAAATTAATGAGAAATTTTGTATTTTTTTTTATAAATATATAAAATATAACTGTAATACAGCTTTAAACGTTCATAAATTTTACTGTCGATATAAATATAAATTTCTGATAAAAAAAAAAACATTTAGACACTGCGATTGTCAAGAAATTTTAATTAATCAAACAAATCTAATTACAAACTTCGAGCTTTGCTTCCTTTATAATCTTCCTTTATAATCAATACGCGACAAAAGGAACATTTTTTTTCTTTAATCAGTCCGCGATAGAACTATACGCGCGATGGATAAACATCTGAGCAAGGTTGCAATTTGAAATCCTGATAGGAATAAAAGGCGAGGTATTTTCTTCTCCAGTAATCAATAGGCATTCTCGTTCACGGATTAAAAGTGGTATGTAATTTCTTTCTTGTATTCGGGAAGAAAGGATCGTAATTTCCCTTACGCATGCCGCGTCGCAGCCTTCAATTTACACTACAAAAAAAATGTACTGCAATGAGACGCTCTCGAAAAATCTGAAAAAAAAAAAACGAGTATGCACGGCACAACTAAAGAAGTGAAACGAGCAATGTTGACTCATCCCCGGAAAAAGGGATGATACCTTGCCTGCAACGGATGAAAAACGTTGTGCATTCATCCACGGCACCGTTGAGATGCACAAGACGCATCGTGGTACATATATGTCGTATATTAAGCGAAGTTATTAATTTCGCGGTCACTGAGTGCGTTTTTCTTCCACAATTAGTCTGGTACCTTTATTTCGGAGAGTTTCAAGTTTCCATTTTATAATTGTGGTGCGGTTCCAAACCGTTACTTGGAGACACAGCGGTGGTTTTTTTCCCCTTTTCACACGGTCGCGATTCAAGCGAAACCGTACGGCATTTTAAACGGCGTTCACGACGCGCGAACTCTTTCGTTTCGATTATTTTAAAATTATATAGCAGACACAAACTTTACGATATTGCACTTTGTACTTTGAGTGATATACCTTGGCAATATACCGGATGAGCCTTAAACCGTTACTATTTTACAAAGTACGGTATTCCGGTGGAAAAAAATTTTGATGAAGAAAGTTTTTCTCAATATACATTACACGACCTACGTTATTAAAATTTATATTAACGCTGTGGCATAAAGCAACATTGATAAAAAGCCACTAATTAATATGGAGCAATATTTAATAACGAAAATTAGAAAATAAAAAATTTGTCACAAAACGATAAATGCTAAGTACATAAAAGTATATAAAAAATATTAAATTGGTATGTCATGAATATTAATCCGTATCATTTATAATAACAAATTAATAACAAAACAACATTCTTCAAATAAGTTAACGGTATATATATATATATATATATATATATATATATATATATTTTAATGATAGCTTCATTCATATTTATTAAACGTTTTATATTAATTAGATTTAATTAGATTCCATTATTTAATTCATTTCCCATCAATTTATTATACTTGATTAAGTCTATCGATACGTTTAGCTATACAAATTCGCAAATTCGCGCATTTAATGATATACACAATGATATTATAATAGGCGATAATTATCACGCACAAAAGTATAAATAATATTAGAATTGATAAATTTATGATGCAATGTATATCGCCGAAATCGTTCAATTTATCACGAAAATTACAAAATATTGTCTAACTCGCTACACGCTTGCTCGATCTATATGAAGTTATATAGCTATAGATATATCTATGCAAAGAAGTCGAGAAACCTGGTCTTTGTCCGATCTCGACGTTTCCCGTAGGATAAATTGCCGCAAGAGTTTCCGTCAGTAAACTCGGGCAAATAATACCAACATGGCTACCACGCGATAGCTCGCGAGACAATAATTAAGGAGAGTTATTGCCGGTCACGGCTAGACGAATACGCGCTAGTTGATATTCGCACAACTCGCACACCTTTGGGTTATTGCTCGCCGCGGATGGTGTTCCCACGGGCAAAGGAAGTGTAACACACTTTTATCATCTAAAATTCACAGGCTCAAACAGTCGCGTGTAAAACGTTAAATATGACATAAAGCAGAGCCGTGAATATAAACCGAGCTAGTCCGTGCGCGGCCTTAAACTCGTGTCCTCGACACGGATTATGGAGAACGCTCGCCTGTTTGCGAAGGCTAAAGAAAATGCTTCTTTCGACGCTTAAGCGGAATATAAATTGGCGGAAAAATGGGTTGCGAGGCGCGGCATGGACAGGAAAGATGGAAAGACGCGCAAAAGAGGGGAGAAAAAAAAAAATAGCGAGTGAGATCTGGCGGCATCTCGATAGCAGCGATCTCTCGATCGTCTATAGACGCTATAGACACTACGAACTTCTTAAATTTTATGCGCATTAGCGGTATAAAAGTATAAAACGTCGAAAACGTAAGAGCACGACGAAGAACGCATTATCACAGTTCGATACGAGTCTCGTCGGCGATATATATTCGCACGCTTTTATTCTTCGTGACGGAACGAAGCTTGTCGGATATCGTCATTTATACCGAGCCACGCTATCTGGGAGGTGCCAGCTATGGTAGCTATCGGAACTTATACACGATAAGCGGGATAATTACGCCCAAGCCTGATAATGGAATAACAGTGCGCCTGCTTTTACGGTAAATAACGCGAATGGCTTCGGCGCGGCGAGTGCAGGCGAGCTGTCCTCGTAGTCGGGGCGTAATTGTAATTTGCATTGTTTAAAAGCAGTTAAATAGCGGCCGTTTACTATCGATCGACATTATTCAGAGTGCCGAAAGTATCGCGTACGTTTACGACCACCTCCATATGTTCGCACGAGCGCATTTGCGGATACGTGATATCCATTATGATCGAAATTGCTGTCCGCTAAATGTTGACGAAACTGTACAGGCCAGTGAAGTTTTAGAACAAGCGGTTAGTCCATATCAAACTTGGTTAAATATTAGTTTTAGAGTAGCTGCTGTTTATATTCTACAACTGGATATCATTATTTACCGTAAATGTACATGTTAATAAAATTCTCAATATTGAATTATCAATTTAATTAAATAGTCAATTTGATATTAAATTGGAAAATTTCTATACTGCAAAATAGAAATTAAAGCAAAGATTTTTTTTTTTTTTTTTTACTTTCTACATGTATCACGTAGTAAATCAATATGCATCAAGTATCAATGGCCAACAATTTAATGTGCTTCAAAATATCGAAAGTATTGGACACGCTTCTTTAAATCTCTCTTTCGAATGGTATCTACCTAACTGTGCAATTTCGTCGACATTTTTCGTAAAACAGATCAGCCTGCGTGCATGTTTATTCGAAGCTTGCACAAAGACGCTTTGGGACGTCGTTGTAAACTACAATTGCAATGTGCTCAATATTTTTATTGGGTCCAAAGCACATCCGTCCGTACTCCCGTGGACGCTATTTGAGAAGCGTATAGACGTTACGAACGCGTGTTACGTACACGTGCACGATTGCGTGCACACAGCAATCATAGTTTTGCACGGAGGTCAATATGGGACAAATATCGACAGCTGTAATATATATCGCGACGTGAGTTGACACACAGATATCGTTCGGTGCGAACGCGAGTACAAGTGTCGATATTGATCTGTCTCTCGCTTGTTGTTAACGTAATTGTTAATCTACTCTTGAAGTCCATAAAAGTCCATAAAAGTAATAGAATCTTCTGGAATGTCAATAAAATTAAAGAGTATATTCGTAGTTTAACAGCGCACAGTAGTTTGCGTTTTCTACCGGTGCAATATCTCGTCGCAAAATATCTCGATGGTCTACCGATCTCGTCACTAAGCAACGGGGTCAGTATTAACTCTGTGATTTTACGTGAACAATATTCATTGTGTCATAAGACAATGTGGTATTATAAAGTCGTGCGCGAGTCTAAATGAGCATACCGTTCTAGGGACGGACCGTGGATCATCGTTGCAAACGTGAATGATGGCGGTTTCATCACTGTCGCGCTAAATAATCCCAACTGGTACTCGAATAAGCATCTATAAAATATTATATGTTGCAATGGTTCAGAAAAATTTTTCGATGCGATCAATAACCTTTACATGTAAAAAAAATGTCTATATATTAAAATATAATATTGGAATATTGACACGCCTATAATAGTAATATAACGTTTAATCCAAAAATAGTTGATAAAATTAAATCTTGAGCTTTTTAAATTTTAAATGTGTCTCTTTAATATCGTATTCAATATGCCACGCTAGTCCATGTCACTTTATTGTGTTGGAGAAGGGAACGAAACACTTGATATTCTATTCGATTTAATTTACGAACGCTCTAACTTACTTCAAACGAGAGAGAGAGAGAGAGAGAGAGAGAGAGAGAGAGAGAGAGAGAGGATTATAATGAAATCACGTTTAATGAACATCAATGACCGAACATCGAGATGTCGATAGCATCGTTGACGGGCTCTGTCGTCGAATTTCGAGTGTGCGGCTTAAGATCTCTCTAGGGTAAAGTTCTGAACTACACAAAGGATTTCTCCTATCCATAGGGATATATCCATCCTAAAGCCCTAAATGGGCTTTCCCGCCGACTGGTCCTTCCTTATCGCAGACAATTGATAATAGGCCCGTTCTTGCTACCACCATTCGAACCTTCGAGCATCTCCAAACGCGAATCCAACGAAATCCCCGAAATTTATCGTCCCTTCTAACTGTTCGAACCATTCCTATGTACGGACATTAGGTGGTACGGTATCTTGGACGGCAGTAAAGCGTCTTGAAATCTAACGAACTTTCGCAATTTTCTATCGTCCATACTTTTTAAGGCATCACAGCAACATTGTAATCTAATGAAATATCATTCCTTTAAATTTTGTTCTATAAAATTAACAAATACTAGTAAAAAATTATTTCGAATATCCGGAATGTATTTTTGTCATTATTATTCGTCACAAATTTCCGTTGTGAAAATTCATATTTTTCCCATATTTTTTAAAAACATAATAAAATCAATAAAAATAACATTTCATAAATTATATGAAATTTTTAATAATTAATTAATAAATCAACTAGATAATAATTCATCAATTTAGATATAATATTGTCTAATTTTTATTTTTACTGCTTATTTTTACTAAAACATAATAAATTTTCGGAGTTCTCTCTCGAGAGGCTATTTTCTTCTAAAATTTCACAATTTTCTTAATAAGTCCACCAAATTTCCCTTGAGAATGGTTAAGAATCTGCTGGCACTCTGATTAGCAAATTTCGAAATTTCAAGTTAGAATAAGCGCAGACGTATGTTGTACAAATCGCAATTTTTTTTTTTATATTTTGTCTAAATCTTTTCATTTTTTATTAAACATATAGGTTACGAGATATATGTTATCATATCTCAAATTTCCCTTTAATTTTCATTTAAAATTAATATATTCATTTTATAACTGAAAACAAATACAATAATCCTCTAAAAAAGAACTGTATAAAGCGCAGCTATTCGTATTCCAGGGTATTTTAAATCCAACTTTTGCAATTTACGATCGTGCATTTTCTGTGGGAAAATCGTACGTTTTTTTGCAATCCGGTAATGTTTCCTTCGAGAATAGTTTAAGACTTTTACCCTAACGTCCCGACTAAGTTCGATTTCCGAACTTTGAAGTATCCTCCGAACAATCCGAACGATACTCTCATTCCAGTATAAATGATTCCCGTTTCTCCTTTTATGCGAAATAAACTGGCCACTAAATTTAAATGGAACCCATCTTGATATCGATTCGTTCAGTCTATGATTTTATCTTTTTTTTATCGATAATCTTATTCTCCAGAATTCGATTATCACGTATCTAAGAAAATATTTTAAATTCTTTAAATCGGTAACGCGCGATGAACTTTCGTGGATGTAAAGATTTCATTTTAGATGAAATGTAACGTAATTAAACGCACTTGAATATAAAAGTACGAGAAATCTTATAAACAAATTAAAAAGGACTTTTTAAATCAGATCTTTAATTTTTTAATTATTATCTTATTATCTATGACTTATACGCATAATTTAATACGTATATTGAAGAAGATTAGAACGGTTTGCTTAAGCATTGTGTCGTTTCAGTCTTAATCCCTCAGGAGAATTGCTACGGCATCTTTATTAACGTGTTTCTCCACAATATTCTCGCTTTTGTGGAGTTCCTTTTATTTTCATTCCCTCACAAGATTCTTATCCTTTTCCGCCTTTTCTCGCAGCGCCTTTGTTTGCAGTCTTCTTTACATAATTCCTTTTTTCTTTACAAAAATTTAATTTTCTTCTGCTCTGTGTTCTTATTTGTCTGTGCTAACAGTATCTTGCAATTGAAAAACATCAGGAAATCTTCTTCCTCATTAATCAGTATTTGTGTTTTCTATCTTAAACATTTTCATATTTTCGCTAATAGAGTTGTATCTCCCAAGACATTTCTGCAGATATATTAAGATATCTTTTCTTACATCATTAAACGTAACAAATAACATATTCTCATGAGGGTATCTTGTGCTTTATTGCCTTAAGGTCCGAGAGAAAGGTAGAGTTCGTTAGAGACGGTATATGTTTGTGATTCAGTCCGTACTGTGCCACGGTGACGACGGTATTTGCACACATATAATTATTCAGATTTGACATAATAGAATTTGGAACTGGAATGTTACTTTGCGAGCATACACCTTTACTCCACGATATTTGCGTGTTAAATTCATAAAGAGAGAATATAAATTAAATCCTAAAGATCATCAACATAACATGTGAATGTTAGAAATGTTTGCACTGGCTGCATCACTCTCGTTTAACATCCTGCCCATTTGAGCTTCAAAAGCATTACCATTGTATTAAATAAGAGGCATAAGAGGCGTAAATCAACAAGATATTACTATTGTATGTACATAACGCACTTGTGTGGGAGTTGTGGGACTTGTGTAGCACATATTGCACTTTACGCGTTATCCATAAGTTACTTCTCGATATATCGTATACAATTTTTCTGCGACGGAGACACGGCCCTCTAGAAAAGAGATTCTCCCTTAGAACAAGTTTTGCGGAGTTCTTTTTGAAAGGGTGCCGAGTATAATAAATTTACCGGGCGAGTTATTTAGAGCGATCGATGTAGAAAGTGCCGACGTGCTAGTTCCCCACGACGCGGAAGATATGTCTTGCTGCTCTTTCGCCTGTACGCTTTGAAAAATGGAAGTCTTCGCAGCGATTGTCACCGTTTGCTCTACGGACAAGCGTTTTCATTTTGGTGCTAGCAGATTGTTCTCACATACCAAATGTGCTATGTTTTGCGAATCAAATTCCATACGTAAAGTTCCATATAAGACATAAACTATAAATTAGCCGCGAAATAAAAACTACGAGTATAAAATTCATCGTGTTACTTCGCAATTATTAAAATATATTTATAACATATTTAATATATATATATATATATATATATAAAATATTAAATATTTAAAATATATGGAAATTATGTATATATTAACAATTTATGGGCCAATATTTTACGCGACTAGGCAATAGAATTACTCAATATTTACTTATAAAATGAATAAATTGTCAGAGATTAAAAAATAATAATTAAATTTTCATTTAAATTATAAAATGAAGGGAAAATTATAATAAATCTTTTACCATCAAATTGCTACGTCGTATAATCCACATTGTTATATAAAAATTAATTAATATATATATATGAAATAAGTAAATAATTCTCGATGTTTTTGTTGATAATCTATGCAGTAATATCAAAATATCCAATACGTAACAATAACGTAAATTTGCTTAATTATGGGCGTTACATTGTCGATTAAAATATTTTAAATATTATATATTCTATTGATTAATTAAATGATATGAATAGGTATTTATAAATTTTATAAATACACGTTTATACGCTGTTATCGTTAATTATATTCTCGCATCATACGTTATGTTATCATTAGACTACCACACGCTATTCGAATAATTAAGTAATCTATGCTTTACGTGACGTATCGATTTGATCAGCGTCATGCCAATAGTACCGAAAGAGGGCAAGCATCAATTCGCTTAGATAAAGTCGGTCGCATCTGCACGTAAAGTCGCTAGAACTTGAGGATCTCCCAATGCACGAGGTCGTTACGTCAGAGACCGAGTGGATCGCGTATTATGGTATAAAGTACGAGGAAGCCAATTGCCAACTTCACTCGGATTACTACGGATCTAATAATTAAAACGTGTTTCTCGTAGCCCGAAACTCTCTCAAATTGTTACTTTGCCAGTCAAACACTTCTTCGCAACAAAATTCTTTAATAATCGCTTCAATTTGTTTCGCTTTATTTGAATATCGCTACGGCTTCTCCGAGGCTCATCCAAAATAAATACATTTGCGGCGGGCAAATAAATCATAACTGTTTACGCATCGAGCATCGAATTAACATGCATAGTTAATAAATCATTTCTGTAAATCCGTCCGGCTAACGTCCGTGTTAACGAACGGATACGAGCGCTAACGACGCGCGTTTTGTATTTCGGCGAGCTGTGACGGCGGCCGCGCGTCCGGCCATCCTATATTTCTCTCCCCTCGAGTTAAATGCAAACAAACCGGCTCCCATTTTTCCACGGAGAAATAACTCTCCCTTCGCGCCGGGCTATGTCTCCCGCGTTGCTCGATGGCATCGATTAATCGTACAGGCTTGTCGCGCGCACGTGTACGTTTGCAACTAATGTAGTAACTGCACTGCGCAAACAAAATTCATCGCTCTCCTAGCGTGACCATTAACGATTCGTCGCGCCATTTTATTATCGAAGCGCTATAATATCGCCCATTTTTCCTCTCGTATGTACGCGCCCTCGACAAAGATAAGCCGTCCGTTTGATATATTTTACATATATATTTTACACGTTTTATGATCTAATCACTCTGTTTCGCGCTTGTGTATGCAAGTTTAAAAGAATTGCGCGTCAACGCGATAAACGAGAGTGCAGTTTCGAAGTGACGGGAAGAAGCGCGCCACGCTCCTCTCTCTCTCTCTCTCTCTCTCTCTCTCTCTCTCTCTCTCTCTCTCTCTCTCTCCCTCTTCTATCTCTCTCGAGACGAATTTTCCGAATCAATCTTTGCCACGGATCGGAAATACGCTAAAGCCGCTTGTTCGCGCGCAAACAGAAATCTTCTGATTCCATCGGCATTGGACGCGGGCGCGAGCGGAAGAACGTAAGCTCCCCGGGATTCTTCAAAGAATTTCGTGCTACAACACCGGCTCGCAGATAGATTTTAATGGGCTTGGTACGCCGGACACGTAGTCACTTTGCGCCGGTGGTACCCTGGGCGGGCCCCAGTAACGCATTCCCTGTATGCCCGTGGGTGTACCCACGTGTGATATACAGGCGCACGTATACAAACACTTAGCCGCCACTTGCGAACCGCATGCTGGTACCGACCAACGCGACCCGTGATCAATCCATGGGCATGGCCGAGCACGCGCGAGTGCATCGTAATTTCGTCATTTAGACATTTAGGCATTTTGAGAAATGGAAAAAAAAACCTTTCGGCTTTCTACTTTCTACTTTCGTGCAAGAAACAGATTTGCGATTTAATCTCTTCTTCCTTTCTCTTAGGAGAATTTGACTTAGGTCAAATATGAATTGCGCGATGAATGAAATGTATATGAATAAAAGTATAAAATAAAAATAAAGAAGCTTTCGATTATTCTTCCGAGTGAACAGCGCACAAATTGCCGCGGCAAAACGCTCGAAACGGTCGAACGCGCGAATGTGTGAACGCCATGAATGTCAAGATGATTTACAATGTTCTGGGTGGGTCCTCCTATGGAAACAGCGCGGCAAATCTTTCTGCATTAGCTGTTTTCTTGCAGAATTAATCTTGTAGTTCAATCTTTCTTCTTCATCTCGTCACCTGCTCTCTTCTTCTTAAGTTAATCTTATTACGTAAGTTATTTTCCGCAAGAATGACGATGTGAATTTTCAAGATTATTACCCAGCCTAATATTAGGAATATAATCTGACGCATCGACTTAAAGTCGAAGCGACGAAGTGAAGCGACGAGCGAAGAGAGCAATCATGTGTTTTGTCACATTCTAATTTATACCTCATCTTAAAAGAACAGATTCCGACAATTTTTTACGTTTTTCGTTTATTCGTTTATTTCCAGAGAATTATTATTATAATATATTCTCGGAATTATTCGATAATATTATTCAGCCAAATCTTCTCTATTTCAGAATCAGTTGCAGTGGACACATATATACATATTTGTGCGCGCGTTTGTAAATTCCATATGTAAAATAAATATTTATAAAGTTAATTATTTCGTACATCTCATTGATATTTACCCAAAGTTCACGTCAGTGTAATTACAGATTCAAATGTTTCCATCTGAAATTAATTTTACGTGGCTCGATCGTTCACATCGGATGACCCGCCATCGTGGACAAACAACAGTCGAATAAACTTGAATGCAGCTGAGATTTTCGTATTTTTTAAACTAAACCCGCTTGTGCGAAAGTGTCAATATTTGTTTACGTTGTTATGGCTGATCAAACTTGCACACGCTGCTGTTTCGTAATTTTCATCGGGGCGCGGTGAAAATCCAAGCTGCGATTTTGCGTCATAGTTATTCCCACGCGTATGCAATTGAATTTCGTAAATTAATTGCGTAATGATGCTTGCGATTCATTATCAATCTATCCGCCTCGGTGCAAATTAAGGCAATTGGAGCGATTGAATCCAGTCGCAACGCGTTTGTTTTGCATTGCTGCATATGGCTTGTGGACCCAGACAATGCGGTGGTTAAAACAGGATATATCATTTCGTGTAACGCTCTCGTGTTTGAACTCTTCCACCATTTCGGTAGTCTGCTATACTTCGTAGATAACATCCGCACGAGCATATTATGTGGATAATGCATTACTAAAGTTGATTTTAAAATTATGCTTAGTTTCGAAACGCGATGCTACATTTAATGAAAGGAATAATACGGAAAAACGATACTTTGCATATACGACTATACGATACGCAATTTTCTAGAGATATTCGTGTATACTTTCAATTATTCATAAAATTTCGATACAATATTATTTATCTGAAAATTGCGTTACGTTGTCTTATTTATGTAAATATTTTAAAAAAATATGTAAGCGTCCAATTTTGTGATGCATGCAAGAGAAATCCCTTAGAGAAATCCCATCATGTAATAAAAAGCCCAAAAATTGAAAGAAGCTTATGAAAGTAATGAAAGAGGTTTATGTAAAAAAATAATACTTGCATCGGGGAACATCAACTATTAGAAACAATGTTTCCACTGATTTCTCCATATTTTTATATGCTATGTTTCTGAAAGAACAGCTACGTTTAATATCTCATGATAAAATAATAAAAAATTCAAAAATCAAAATCTACGCTAATAAACGATAGTACGTGTGTTTCATTTCCCACAGGAGAAAATGTACAGAATTAAGCCAAGTATCTGATCGATATCAAAAAATATTCCCTTGCTGAAAGTTTGATAATCTTTTTGAAACTGGTCAAGCGCGTACTTTCGAATAAATCATTTTAATCTTGTTCATCACAGATCATATAAATCTTATTTTAAACTCAAAACGTATCTTACATGTATCTTATCACGTATCTTACGAGCTCCTTTTTCTCCTTTGGCTTCATTAACTTTTTTCATCGTCAAAAGTATTCGTCCTTATGGTAAAATTCCTAATGATACACGAAGTTGTTTACGAGGAAATAGATAGTGAAATAGATAGACATCCCGAGTCAAAGTTTCGTACCGTCAGCCTGCTTTCCGTAAAGGCAAGATTTACGTTAACTCCCGACACTCTGAAAAACTTTACGAGTTTAAGTACTTTTCGTATCAGATGTCTCTAAGGTACGAGAAACCGGAAAATACGCATGGCAAGGTGGGATTGCATAAGAGAGATCGCGTAGTGAGTTTCTACCCCGATGGGATTGCCGAAAATATTATCAAGGATTTTAATAATCAAATTATGAACAAACTTTTACGAATGCTGTAAAATATATAGTCTCAGGGGATTCTCAAATGAGCCAACTGTCAGAAATGTCAATGTTACTTCATATTACTCTTATTCCGTATGTTGTCACATCAACATTATTTAATAACTAATATCCAAGTAGCTTTAATCATTTATTTAAATTAAATTTTACTTTTATCTGGCACTTTATCAACTACAATATTGATATTTATAAAAAAAAAAAAAAAAAAAATTTGAACGAAGCGGTTGAAAATTTTGCATCATTAAATTTATAGACGATCGCATCTCCCTTGAAGACGTTCAAACGCAACGAATAACGAAATATGCATTAGCTCGATGCCCTTTAATTGCCGGAAGATATAAAATGGATCCTGATAACGCGGAATATCGAGTTGAAGTCGATATCCCGACGCTCTCCAAGTAATTAGCCTGGCGCCGCCGGTAGGAAAACTTGAAAATAGTCTAGACTAAATTTCCCGCTTTATAATCAATACCGCACAAATAGCCGAAGGACTTTTCGACTCGCTCCATATTTCCTCTCTATCTAGATTATCGCAATTATGACACATTTTATCAGTAGCGATAAGCACTCGGACTTGTTAGAATTTTGACTATAATTTTCCCAGGTTGGATGTTCCGAGAGAGTCGTAATTATTCTACTATTATAAGTTTATCCACTCTGAGTATTTTTCTATCCATATTCCGTCGTTGAAGTTTACTTTGAAATCTATTTTTCTTCGATTTCGTATCGTACAAACAAAGATGTAATAATTCTTGTGAAATAACATGGCACGATATAGGATATAGAAACTTGTTCGTCAAACTCGTCGCGTTAAACTTCAGGTAATTATCCAAGGAAAACGGGAATATCCTTGTTAATCTCTTAGAAGCGTGGAATGATATTTTTAGCAACCGCTAAGGAGACCGCCTTCGCAATTTTCTCATTAATTGGCGGATTTGGCTGAGATTGAAATTGTGCGAAGAAGCGTAATAAATGAATTAGCCTGCAGTGATATAACTACCTTATCAATTTTAATATATTTTAATATTTTAACGATATTTTAACGAGAAAGTTGCTCTTATTGAAGAAAATATATAGAAAAAATATAAAAGAGATTTAACACAATAATGATAATTGGAAATATCGATAAAGATTCAAAATTTTCAAAATATCTTAAATACTTCCCACTCATGAAAAGCTTACAAAAAGAGATATTTTAAATCATAGTAATATATATTTTTATAAAATTTCTGAAGTTATTTAATTTTTTAATATAAATAATTCTGCCAGTTAGAAAACTGCAACGAGTTATTGATACGTTCAACATGTCGACATATAATCCAAAAAGTTCTTTATTTACATACATTACATAGTCATGTTGGAAATAAATGACTACTTTTATTCTATTTTTTTCCTCGATTTGATCCGATATGGAGTTATATCAGCAAAGATCAAAGTTTAAAAATGAAAAAGTTTTACGTATAACGTATACCGACGTGAGTAGCATTTTGTACAATTTTTTTACAAAATTGTTATTCGATTTGAATGTATACTGTTTTTAAAATTCCATTTTAATTTTATATATTTTATTATTATTAGATTTTTTTATCTATTTAAGTAATTTAAATGATTTTATTAAACAATAAGGAATAAGTAAAGAAAGTAAAAATGTGAGATTAGAAATAAAAATAAAATAATAAAAACAGAGCATGGAAATATACAGAGAAAAGAGATATGTCTTTTGTCGATAGCATCATTTTTCCCGCTTATACGCCAACGACGTGCTCGCCGGATGATGGATCGAACAAAATGGATTCGTGACGTTTCCCGGGTAATAGGGATGACGCGCACGTATTTTTCTTATGCTGATTCCACAGCTTTATCCCGTATTTAGTTATAAACTTTGATAAAATATCGACAAACTATATAACATTTAATCCAAAACATCGAGTATTGATCAAATTCTACACAACTGGGATTTACAGAGTATGATATATAAGAATGCCTAAATAATATCCATCACTGCCAGCTGTGTTAACCATCGACTTTTATCATTATTATTTTTGTTATTAATTTTAATCAATTTTTTTTAATTTTTCTCTGCTTTCTCTGCTTCTGCAATTATATGTAAATCATAATTATCGAATTAAAAGATTGTTAAAAATCACAAAAAAGTAATACGCTGATATAATTTATAATTAATCTCAAGAACAATGATCAAATTGTTCGTTATAAAACAAGAGAACGCATATGTTTCGATGAATCGGGGGTGTGAGAGATATTATATTTTTTATCATAGAAAGTACAAAATTTCACATGGAAAGTTGTAGGAACATAAAGAGGATCTCGCTGCAGCCTGTGCAGAAAAAAAGATATGATTCCAAATTGTAGAGGGAACTCTCACCTACCATGGGAGAATTATGTCACTGTTATTCGTGGCATACGTAAGCCGACTGCATACACGTGAGCAAAATAAAAAGTTCGCGGGACAGCATGTTTAAAGCATGTGTCGGGCAGTTATATACGTGAAACGCTTACTAACGAACCGTCGTTTTAAAATCTACAAAATTTTTAGACCGGTCGTATGGCTTGAAAATTTGCGACTTTAATTTCGTGAAACCACAGATGGGTTACTATCACAGAAAAGAATCCTGTTCAAATTGTTATCAAGCTTAAAACTATTGCTCTATATATATATATATATATATATATATATATATATATATATACACTCACTTTCGACAAATTGCATCTCTCAAGAAAATATATTTTTTATACATTCGCGCTGTAAAATCCGCGCGCGCACACACATATATATACATATTAAGTAATATCGTTAAAAATAGATACATTATTAAATCGCTCGTAGCGATTTCCTGATAATCTTAAAATAATTTTCCGCTCAAGGTGCGGGATGACTTAGAAATAAACTTCTACAAAGAATGTTCTAAAACAAGATCTAAAATTTCTCGGTAAACGCGGTAGTTCGAGATTGAGAGAAGTCTCTCAAATCAAACGAATTTTCCACTTTAGAGAAACGGAAAGGTTTTCGTTAAAACACCGTCACTCTTAATTCAGTTTATTTTCTATCCTAAGCTTTTCTAGAATGTGCAACGGTTTTGTTTTACTGGAAATGTCATTTTTTTGACAACTATACGAGTGACTGTATTCATTTCATTTACAATGACAAAAATCTTTCTTTTCTAAAATTTTTACATATTAATTCGCAATAAGTTGTATTTTATACTTTTTTTATTCTTTACCGATAGCCGCACAATTTCTTAAATTGCGAATACATTTTCTTATCCATTGATCTTTAACAAGCTAGCTACCTTATAATTTGTAAAAATTTCAACTTACGTCTATCGATAAAACGAAAAGTGCCGGAAAAGCCAGTGGCATTAGACGGTGGACCCTCAGTATGAAACTCCAAAATGAGCTTCGATCTCGAGCTGTAAAGAACTTGCGGGATGTCACTCAGTTTTCCGCAAAGTACTCCGGACCAAGGGGTGTACTCGGAAATGCCCTTACTCTCCAGGTGTAAAAATAGTTTCAAGAAATCTCCTCTTGTACAGCTGAAACCAAATTTAAAAAATATTATTAACATAACGTATACAATATAATAATAAATGTAACATTAATCAGGTGGTTAAATTTTAACTATTTATATAAATTTATCACGTTGTATCAAGTGCGTAAAATTAACGATTCAAAGTTTAATAAAATATTTACAAATTGAGATTTACACATTTATTAAAACTGTTAAATTCGCTTGTACATTTAAGATCTCCATAATTCGTATATATGCCCAGAATAACTAATTGACTAATTACACTCGGTGTTGAAACGGAACAGGTGTTCGCAAGTCCTACTGTACACAGATTACTACAGTTCACATGCTTAGAGAAACGTCTGTGATCCCGTGACTTAAAGCGAATACAATGCCGAAATTAGCGCGGCTTATGGCAAAGCCGAGAAGTTCACTACTGGTGGGTTGTGCTCGCAAAAACAATTTGCTACTCGCATTAATTTAGAAATTCTGAATTACAACCAAAGTTGCGCTTTCACCAGCGCGATATTTTATCGATAGCCAATGATTAATGTCGAAATTATTTCCAATCCTTACGGTTGCATGGATCGGCGATATGGAATATTAAACCTGTTCACCTCGACGTGAAACTATTATATCGAAATTATTTACAGGTGAGCGACGAATTACTCGTTAATTACACCGTGCTCAAGTTCAGTTGAAATTTACCGAGGTCTTAATGATCTCGTTACGCAACCTATTTATCACGGTCGCTCGGACAGCTTCTAATTAATCGGTGGCACTCCCCGCGCGATATTCCATCTGTCGTGAGTGAGTAGAGCCGCGATGTATGCTCATCTACGATAAAACGAATTCATTTTGCGGGCATTTCTTCTACCGGATATCCGGATGTCTCCCGCGAGCATGGAAGACGCCCCTGGAGACGCGGAACACGAAAAATCTGCGAGTGGATAATTTATCAGTATGCGATTCGTCATCGTTAGTGGTAGCCGGAAGATGCCTCTGGCCGAAGCAACATCGTGAACAAATACGAAACCCGCGCGCGGGTGACCGCGTATCGACCGCGAGAACCGTCACCATCTATGGATATTAATTTTGCATCTTAATTTCCCAAACGTATTTCCGTCGAAAACGCTTGGAGCTTATGGGTTCCATGTGTACGTCCATGCAAGGTGGTCCACGCCAGTCAACGTTCATCGCCGTTAACCGTAACAGAGAAGAGACGTGCTATCCTTGACACACCTACTATATCGGGTAATGAGATAGGGATAGACGAGTAACGACGCAAAGGCGGTATCGCTCGACTGACCCTTGACCACTCGACGAGCCTCTAGTGGCTAAATTCGTAAGAGCCATTGGTCGAACGAAGACGATGCGAATGGCGAGAGTGAAATTCCATATCCCTAAAGAGTCCTCTAAAGAGTGCTCGTTTGAATGATGGATGCACAGAGATTGGAACGCATGGCAGGATTGGATGGATCTTTGGAAAAGAGTATATTAATAGTAAGGTACGTAACGACGTTTCTGCATCCCAAAAATCCTTACGATAAATGGCTCTATAAATCATAATAGAGAAATGAAATACCAACGACGAATGATATAATGGAAGAAGCAGAAGAAAGAGAGAACGAGAAAGAGATTTAAAAAGACAGGAACGATTCGGTGTACTGAAATCGGAAGGTGACATATCAGGGATTGGGCAACGGGGACATCTAAAGTTCGACAAATCAAGATTTATGCGAGCTAGCCCGAAGCTCGTACGGCACGTACGAGTATATCATAATGTTACATCGCTTCGCGCGCTCCCGAGGCAAAAATACCAACGATTTGTTTCACAGTTCCGAAAAACCCGCTTGTCAAACGGCACGCTAAAGCGAAGCTGAAATCGCACGTGAGACTCGTGACCCAAGACGAAAAGGTTGTTGCCACTTGAACGTCGACGTTACTTTGCACCGTTTTGCCTCGGTCTCGCGGCAACTGACTTTTCCACACTGGTTGCACTTGGACCGCCTAACTGCTAGCTGCCGCAATTTATTACGTGGTTCGGGAAACGAGTTTCTCACTTTCCGTGCGATGTCCGGGCGATATTTTCTAAGGTTTAGGTGGGAGGACGCGATGGGAAATCATGAACGACCGTGATGGTCGAATGGAACTTCGGCGGAAAAAATAAATCGAACTACTGATGAATCTGTCAGATCCTTTAGCCATGTCGGACGGGTACGAGTTTTATGAGAAAAGCGGGTGACGTGAAATATGACCGATTCCCTTACACCTTTTTTGATCATACGTCAAAAAGTCAAAACGTGGTAAAAATTTTATTACGATCGAAACCTGGTTAGTACACGTGTCCATACGCGTGCAATATAAATAGCGAAAGAAAGCTTCCCATTAATATTAAAATACGCAGTAGGCGTCACAGTTACCTTTTTCCCATTCCTTCATTCATATATCAAAATGTCGAAACTTGCTAAAGTGAAGAAAACACTTTTAGGATTAACGATCAGGTCGTGGTTTTCACATAATTTTGCCAAATATATATCAGGCGAATAGATACATTCCGCGTTCAACTTTTTTCCCCGTTAGCTACAAACATAGATTACGCATAAATAAATGAATGCAGAGTAGCACGAAAGTCACGAAGAAAGTTTGCCGACTACTTTTCCACCATACGAAAACGCGCAATATTTCGTTGTCACAAACTATTGATTACTAAAAGAACTCGAAAGTAAGCGTACTTCCAAAATAAAACTTTTAAGTATTGGAACGCGATACATTATGTGATACATTATTTATACATATTCTGTAAATACAACGATCTGTGTGATCGGCACGTCAACGGTGACGAATATAACTTTATCGTTGCTCAGGCAGTGTAACTGCAGTTGACGTTCGATATTGGCAATTGTGCCAAATATAGCAACAGTATCGCGCGCGTGTTGAAGGTAAAGAGCTACAGAGAGAGAGAGAGAGAGAGAGAGAGAGAGAGAGAGAGAGAGAGAGAGAGAGAGAGAGAGAGAGAGGGAGGAAACTTGGCATTTATATCTTGTATCTTGTATCGTTCCGTTACAAAAAAAATAAATTACGAATCTCGAAAAATGCGTAACCGACAAGATGATGAATCGATGTAACAAAAGTAACAAATCGCATCATTTCTGATGATGAAACTGTCAAAGAGTCACTCGAATTCTAGGAATAACGGTATAAAGTCAGAGGAAACTCATGATTGAGGCAGGGATCCTGATTAGCGTGCTACGGTTCAAAAAGTTTTTAGTCCGTGAGAGTCCGCAGAACTTGTCAGTGTAACGGTGAGCAGAGAAAGCTCAACTTCACGAAGAGTCCTTTTATAATTGGCCCGATGCCAAATACGCCGACATATCGTCATACAGGCATAAAATATGTATTTGGAAAGTTAAACGGAAGATTTAAATAATTATTCGAAAATTCTACATAACAAACAATTTAACAGCAAAATGATAGTAATGATCAATCTTCAATAACGAACAATATAAAATAATTCAAAGTGATACTTATAAGTTTTGTCAGATATATATATATATATATATATATATATATATATCATTTATTCTCTTCATTCTTTTAAAAAAAGAAAAAGAAAATAGAAATTTAAACTTACAAAAAAGTTTTACTCTTCAGTAACTGGACAGATCTAAGGTTAATGTATCATTAGGAACACTTGACAGTTTGCCGATTTCCGGAACCGTGATATTGACGTCCCAAAGGTTTTCTCGCAAGCGTATATACCATGCAACTGACTCTGTGATTCTCCTACGCGCCTGTCCAATCATGCCGCGTGATTTAATTCAAAATGTATATACCGTAAGCGAGGTTACGTATACATTATATGCAACAGAGTTACTCCGAATCTAGCCCACGGGTTTATACGTTCATCCTTATCCCGGCAACGATAAACTAATCGGTCGTGCAAATAGATATACATCGTAACTCATCTTCTCAGTTTCCCCGATCAATCGACTCGAGCTATCAATATTTCAAAACTAGCCATTGAGAGAATATTTTCGTGCGATGCAAAAAGTATGCGTCTATTTATACGATTTAAATCAAATTTAGTAGAATCCATATAGCTGCCAAAAGCGAAAAGATTAAGGATTTAATGTCGAAATATCTCTGATTGATCGACAGCTTTATTTATATACATATACATACATACATACATACATATATGTGTATGTATGTGTGTGTGTGTGTGTGTGTATATATATATATATATTTTTTTGTATATATATATATATATCTTACTTTTCACTATTCGTATTCTGTCAAAAGGTTTAATGAGTTTTGTTCATTTTTTATTGAGAGACTACGCAAACAGCAGTGTACTGTAACTTTGTTCGGGCGTAACGTTCGTCGGATCTTTCGAGGCGTTATTTCCGCGCAATTCCGGCTTGTAATTTCCGCAGGCAGCGGCAGCGTTTACGTGCAAGTACGTCGTGTTTTGCAATGACTTGAGAGTTCTTGGAAAACCTCAATCTATTACAGTCGCGTGCTTGGATTTAATATTCTTTTGACAAACATATATTCTTCATATTAACAATTTAAATATATCGACAACGTCTTATTTCATTTAGTTTCGATCTGTCGAAAAATCATAAAATACATGTAAAGCTTCTTTCAAATATGTCAATGTATCGACTACATTCCGTTACTTATGCTAATCTATAGAGAAATCTATAGAGAGATTTCAATTTTCTTTCCCTCTCTCCTTTTCATTTACGCTGTATTCGGATGACAAGCGCTAAAAATCGTGTATTATTGATTATTGAATTTCACAGATAACTCTATTATGTAGAAAAAAGATCTTCTTCATTCAAATAATTTATTATTATTGTTTCACTCATTATTATTTCAGATTTCAGTTTCTTTTCTTTATGTGTTAACAATTGCATATTATTTTACTTTCGTAAAACTAAATTCGAACGCGAAAAAATTTTATATTTTAGCTAAAATACTTGTGAAATGAATTTTATCTAAAATATATCATACAAAGAAATTAAAATTGTTTCCTACATCAATAAAGATTTAATCTTGCGATCGCGATTGTTTCTATTTATTATATTTTTAAAATCATAATAAAACACAAAAATATGCAATTTAAAAAGAGCACATTTACTTTTATAAATATTCAGATTCCGCTGGAATCTGATGGAAAAGCGACGACAGGGAGGTGGATGAACAGGTCAGTTCTCGCATTGTTTTCAAATAGGGCTTGCGGCGGTTCGGGCCCGAACATCAGAAAATGTAGTTGCACTCAAACAGCTTTACATCAAATGGCTCGTATCGAGAACGAGCTCGTAAAAGACGTCTGGCTGGCGCTACTTTAGCATCGGGATACGCGCGTTCCATTAAAAGACTACGAGTATTGCACACGTGTTTGTATCTATATGAGCGTGTAAGAGCGGCAAATTCTCTTTCCCTCGTTCATCTACGCAGTGACGCCTACGCCACGCTGAGAGCATCGAAAGAACATGTTGTTACTCGCTCTTTAAATCGTAGTTCGTACAAAACGGAAAACTGAACAGCAACGCTAACGCCCATCTTTATAAAACGTGACGCAAAGGAAATGAAACTTTCTGTTACTATCGTATAACTATAAAAGTACTAACTACATATATATATATATATATTCGTAATAAATTACATGTTTTCTGGCGTGTCACTCGCATTCATAACTTCATGTAACAAAATACATAGACGCGAGAGAATTTGTCAAAAACACTACTGACGTTAAAAATAAAAATAAAATTCTTAGATATAACAATTCATAAAACAAACATTTAATTCGGTTAATGAAAATTTAGATGGCATCCAAGAATCGTTAAAAGATACTCGGCATTCAGTCGACGATAATTTTACTTTTCGATTGCGAATCGTTACTCACTGATTTCTCTCCAGGTTTAGACTATCGACTTTCCTTCTTCAATAAAGCAGTCGCATTCCTCTTTCTATGTCTTATTCCTTCTTCCGTTTTTGTTCCATGATATCTTACTGAGCTTATAAAAGCTTTTATCGGCTCAGTGGAATTCTCACTGGACGTTTCAAAAGAATTCCAATGCCAGCCGATATGGTAGATGAGTTGACAAATTCTCTTGATGTTTTATTTAAAAATAATATTATTACCGCCATTCATCAAATTTGTAAGAAAATTTGTTATAAAAAAACGCGATAGTTGTAATATCATACGTGTAAAGAAGAGAAAATTATCTAGATAGAATTGCATTAAGCATTATGTATTGGAATTTTGACTGGCATAACGCGTACGATTATGTCTTGGCCGATCAAAGAGTGAGTTTAACTACTTAGCAAATAACTTGACAATCGTCCAACGCGAGTATAATGAAACTACCGATGCAAATCTCCCATTCTCTATTCGTAGCTTCAATAATCGTTTACATGCTCGCGTTACATCGTCCATTATCGTAACTAGTAATTTCATTAAACACATATTGTAACCGGGAATGGTGCCATTAATATCCTATCGTGGTATCACGTATCATCGTTACGATCCACGGTATAGGTTGAGTGAAATTTTCTATATTATCTATTCATTATTCAGATATCATATTGAAAATTGAACTCAATAGAGAGAGAATATGAAAAACAGATCTATCTAATTGACACGATAACCGCAAATAATCATTATCATTAGCTAGAATCAGTTTGTGAAAAATCGCATTGCGGTAATATCACAACGACAGAAGTCTGTTTCGGCGGTCCGTTATTATAGCATCACAGTTTCGAGACTGGTCTCATCAAAAACAGACTTAAACGGAGGTAGTCCTCTGTTGTTTGTAAAGCATAAAGTAAAGCTCGCAGTAAAGTCCCATATTGTCTTCCTGGGATGATGTTGTCCATCGCTCAATCCGCAATGGCTTAGCTGAGACACGCGAGCCTACCGCTCGCCAACGCATAGCAATTGTACTCACCACCGAGCGACAATGGAGATTTAGGAATGCGAGCTCAGCTAAACAATAGAGCTTTATGAGAACCTAAATCCACCGCAATGGACGGCGGTCGCGGTGTGCGTGCGCCGATCGATATTTTAAGGTGTCGTCGCTGGCTTCGCGCCATCGACCGTCCCTTGTCTCGTGACACGGAATAAACGGAATTGCCGTCTTAAGTTGATGCCTGAGGCATCAACTTAAGTGTTAGCCTAAATTAGCCAATTTAAATATCGACCTTGCTGCGACGCGAATATTTTATACTACTAGTAACGAAAAATATAAATCGCAAAGATTATATTTTATAATTAGTTTGTTTGTTTAAAAAAGTTGAGTTTGTCGGGATATCGTTAATGACATAGTTTCCGTTTTTTGTCAATTTAATTGGTATAATAATACTCATTATAATCATACTTTATAAAATAATTTAATTACAATTCCAATTAAAAACGGTATTAATTTAGATATATATTTCCAGAGAGAAAGAGAGTAACTACACACATATATATATATATATATATATATATTTGCTTGTAATACGTCATTACTTTATATAAAATTTACTCTCATGAAATTCAAATTATAAAGTATCATCATGATATTTTTGATTAAAAGATTCGTTGATGATATGCCGAGATGCACCTCTTTCACACTGAAAAATAGAATCGTCAAAAGCATCGTGAAGCTTTGTAATCACTTTTGATATTACTATCATTGATCGCACTGCCGCCTACCTTAATCCATTTCTTTGAAATCTTGACAACTCCTTTGTTGAAAAAAAAAAAAAAGAGAGTAAGCAGTAAATTGAAAATTCCAAATTTATAGAATTTTAATATTAAATATTATAGAATTTTTTAAATATTTTATGGTATGTTCTGACTTTATTTGTTATAATTCGCATTATACGTTCGCGTTATTACTAATCACAAGATATTATATGAAGGGAGGATTTTCATGCACAGGAGAGAAAAAGAAAAAAAGAGAGAGAAAGAGAAAGAAGAATCCATCAAAATTATTACGATTTACTGACGCGAAGGCGTGCTGATAATCAACCTGGCGTGCAGATAATGGCACTGGTTATTACATCAGGCCCTAGGTGTGCATATAATGTTGCATCTAATCGTTCAACAAAGGATGCAGCGCAAATACATTGCAATGCAAGAGCTTTTACACAGTCACGGATTATATCGTGACTGTCTACGGTAACTTATATCAGAAGAATTTGTAATTCGAATACGCGAATATTATCATCGCATCCTAGTCGATTTATTCGTGATTAGACCGAATAGCATTTTCATATTATACGGCAGACAGCACAGACAAATCGCCGGTTTTCTTCTTTAGAAAATCTCGAAGAACCGTTCTCTTTTGACCCGCATGACTTCGATAAATCGCGCTTTGTAATAATGCACCTTCGAAACAAGCACGAGCAAAACTTTAAACTTAAACAACTTGCTTTGTTGCCAATGTGATATTTTCAAAGAAAAAAATTCTTTACGGTCTATGTCAGAACTGGCATATAAAAAGTAAATTTCTAAGTTAGTGTTAAAATTGTCTCAATCATTTAGAACACTAGCTAACTTAATATTTTCACCTCGTATATAAACGCTGGATTGGAATAATCCAATTGATAAAGAATATTTCGCCATATGTCTTCGCTTAGTTATGTCCCTTGAGAATAAAAGCATTTATTCCGGTGATACGACGCGTTTCCCTGAACAACGAATCGGCTCCCTTCGGGAATAACCCTCAACGATGAAAAGTGGTCGTCTCATACAATAATTCAAAAGACAACAAGATCCGTAGAACGATACGTCTTAACTTTCGTCATCGCCCTTTATCCGGCGTCATGGTCATACTTCTGACGGCCGTTGACAAGGATGTTTTATATTATTATACGGCGCACTCGTGCTTCTCTATAATTTTATCGTCTATTCGTAAAAAAGAACACATAATAAAGAATATTGCGTAACGATGTTAACTCATAACTCGGTAACGAGCAATGTATTGTACACTACATTGCAGCGGTGCTTTCATTTCTAGTAGTAGTAGTACAATGAATGAAACGATGAAAAGTCCTCGGTAACATTTTATAAGCTTCTTTCATTGAAATAATTGAAATATAAAAAAGACGGCATAGTGTGTCGAATCGCATCCAAAAATCCAATATTTTAGTAAAGTATTATTGAAAGTATAGCATTAAAACTGGAATGTCGTGAAATTATTGGGGAACAATGCTCATAATAATATGACCATAATATTTTATATCAATCACTTATTCTCTCTTGAGGATCTATAAAATATTATAACTTTTTGCAACAAGATTTCAAGTACTATGAATATTTTTAAAGTTTATGTTTTATAAAGTTTATTACGTGATGGTTATTAAAATATTTATTTAGTTCACATGCAACGTTTATTGCCACATCGTTCGCATTTCCCGTTATTTCGTTCCCATGTGCAGCCTCACTTGGGATTATCCCAAGTGTCGAGCGAGCGGAATGTTAAAGCCAGATAATATTGCTCAAGTACCGCAGTTTCGTGCCATTAATCGCTGCAAAAGGAAACGATTACAGTCCTCGATTAATATCCTCCTCTAATTTCAGAATATATATATATATATATATATATACATGAATAAATAAGATTACTCTATGTATGTTTAAAGTAAAACGAAGAAGTAAAACGCAAGAAATCAGGTTTGAAATCTAAATGTACGTAATTTAAATAGAAAAGTTTTAGTAATTTTTCTCTAGCCTGACGCGTCGCTCGATAAAAAACTTTTTATACGATATCTGTATTGAATTAATCATCCACTTAACTCGCAGTACAGGGCACAATACCGTCTCAATTACTTAGCTTAAGCATCGAGATTGCGATCCGTATATTACCTTTGTTTTCCGGGAAATGTCGCATAGAAGGAGAAAATACGCGAAATTCGGGATATAATCTCGACTAGTCGTTAAGTAGACAGGAACTGAGCGGAGTAAGTTCGGCGCAACAATTTGTTCAAATCCTCCGAAATCCCGATCCGCACAGTCGACCGGCCAAGTCCTCGGCAAACACCACTAAGGGACTATCTTGGTGACAGGAGATTTGTACTCTTGTGCCACACTGGAAACACGGAATTCAGTGCAAGCACAACTTTCGAATAATAGCGTCGCCTTCGTACTATTCACTTGATTTTCCGCAATCGTTAATATAGCGCTGCTACCTCAACGAGATTACGTCAAGGAATTCTTTTTGTTCGCTTGCGATACAGATTTAACGAATAAACGTATAAACAAGAAACAAATTGCTCGCGAGTTGCGCGAGAACGACATTTAAGGGATTTTCTGTTATGAGAATTCGAGCAGATCCACATTCTCACATTTTATACTAGCGCAGATTGCGCACAGCCGCGCCTCCACAGAAGGTATGCTTTAATACTCTTCTCGCACTTTTCATTTGAACCATATGGCGTCGGGGGGGTTACGAATCCATGATCCTTTCAATATCACGACAGTCTTGTGGGAACATCTTAAGTGACCTCGACCGTAGTAATGGATAATAATCTGGAACATTCCAGCTGAGCTTATACCGAGGGTAATCCTTTAATATCCTTGAAAAATGTGTGATATATTACGCAGTCTCAACTCTAGATCACGAAAGCTCGCTGCTCGTTTATTATCTTTTCAACCGTTAAAGAAATTGTATAATTTCACGCAAGTTACCGCGCGCCCGCGCGCGAGTTATTCGATACGCACGCGATTTACGTGTAAATACAAAGTGTGATGTATGAGAATATGTATAACGAAGAGAATAATTTAGCTTGCGCGCAATGTATCATATAAACTACATAGATATTCAGGTTCTAATGGAAAATTCAGGTTCTAATGGTTTTGCTATCTGGTGGGTTGGTCAAACGTGTTCGAACGATCGAATAAACGGAATCAGTCGCCGTACTCGTTACATTCATTCACGCGCAAACGCAACAATGGGATGCTTCGTGGTATCAACGCCATTACATCGAGCGTTGAAGCTTCACTCGTTGATCCCTCTATGGAGAAAGGCGTGTATGAATATCGATTTTATGATACAATATAATCGTCTATTGTTTAATGAAAAGTTGGAGAATAGTAATAAAAAGTTGAGCAAGGAGGAATTTAATGGCAAAAAAAAAAAAGGTTTAATAAATTTACAACTACATGAGCACATTTCAAACAGTTGATGGCATGTGAATGCCATAGCAGCTCGATATATATAAAAATGAACGACGTAACTACAGGTTTTCCAGAAGAACGTGAGTGATTGCGATAAGTATGGCGAACATAAGAACACGAGATTTGCCTGTACTCTCTTGAGCGATTGCTTCGGTACGTGTCGTACTTCACCTTATGCCTCGTACTTATGTTACTTCAACGTCGAGGACTATTACTTATCTTCTTCCACTGTGTTACAAGATTTTTTTTTTTTTTTTTAGTAAATCATCAAGCGATACGGTGTTGTAGGCTTCTGAGCAATTTTTTGTATTTAATTCTAGGCGACAAATATTTCTCTTAACAGTGTCCATTTTATAATAATAGTGTCTACGTAAAAAACGTAACGTAAAAAATGGACACGAAATGTTCTTTGCGAAAGATGACGTAGTATTTGGTTAAACCTGTCGGGAGAGTTAATGATACATGGCGAATAAACTGTAAGCGCCTCCATAATAGCATCCGCCCGCGCGAACTGATTTACCCATTGTGTATCAACCGCATCCGCGCGAAGATGAATCTTGCGCAATAAACTCGGACAACGGCTCGGCACCGGATATTTTTGTATACGCTCCTCTGTACAATGGGCCGTATTTTTAGCCGCCGGTAGTGGTGGTGGCCTATATTTATTTCTGAACGATGGAGACTCCCGTTTTCAGTGGTACTGCGTTTCTCCCTACGCCAAGTGTAAAAAAAAAATCACATTCTACCTTTTAGTATTTTGCAGCTACATTGTACACTTTTATGGCGGAACCAATTTGTCGTTCGGTCTGTTCTCGTCCTTTTGTCACATCATTCAATTAAGATGGCCTATATTTGACCAAAATATATTTGAACGCGATTGATTTGAGGAAAGCAGTCGGACATTCGATGTGCCTCCGATGTGCGACTTTACAGCTTGCAGAAAAACTCGAGCGATGTAAATGCGCGACATTTTCCGACGCGGTCGCAAAGAGCACAGAGTCTCGTCGACGAAACTACGGCGATAAATAAAAAGTGTATCTGTATATGAGAGAGAGAGACTCTGTACGCTCGACGAAATTTTTTCCGGGATCGCGGATGTTTATTGGACTTGTTTCGCGGGTGTAAATAACATTGGCGTTCTGCCGGATACCCCCGTGGACCGCTTTTTCCGCGAATTGTAAGTGTATCATAAAGCTACTCTCATGCACGTTAAGTTCGCCATGACGTTACGTTACGCGCGTCGCAACGCGAACGCGCTAGTGCCAACTTGCACCTTGAAACTTGAACGTTACTTTAGTCTTGCGACATATAAAAATTTAATATTGATCTTCGGTATAATATAACGGAGCATACATGCCCGGCATATAACTGACATTCCGCGACAGTCTTACGTCGTGAAAACGTCGCGCATCCGCGCTCTTATGTTTTTGAAAACAGGCAATTTGTGCTACTAAAAATGTCATGTATTATTCTTGATTTTAAATAAATAAGGATTGCTCGCGACATTCCTGCTGTGGACGTGGATAGGCAACGTCACGGTCGCGCTCTTAAAATTCTGATTCACCAGCATTGCATTTCACTCGGATGTTTTTTCGTGACACGTTCTAGTGGCTTTTTAACTAAATACTACAATTCAACTTACAATATAGGAAAAAATGTTATCATGGTGAGCTCGTATGCTAATCTAATTTTCTGTACGCGTCAAACGTTTTTAGAATAATTCTACATTTATTTTAAAGTTACATAACGCGCTATCCTTTCTCCTGACTGAATTCATCAAAATAAAAGTAGAGATATAAAAAGAAAGCGATATATAGAGTGATAATTAACAACAGAACATACGGTACAGTGGAATTATTCAACATAGCCTTTGATTCTTCGTTATATTATTCTTCGTCATGCAGTAACTATTGTCTGCATCAGACAGAAATTCGGGGTTCTCCTTTCTTTTTATTAAATGTCAGACAGCGTACGTGATTTCGATATATCGGGATGTTATCAGCTCCGGTCGAGCTCGTGACCCGCTTCTCTCCATTGTATCTCCTCTACTCGATCTACCCCTTCACGAGTTATTGTCTTCGAGTGGAACAAAAATTGCATCGGCGGTGGTACCAGCCGACTCGAGCGACTCGATACGGGTCCAACTATTTCCATTCGTCGACTTCAAAATGGCTGAATACCGCTCGCATGGTCCTGATTGTAAGGGAAGCATCCACCTCCACTTGCCACTTGGCCGTATCGTGCGAAACTACGTTATACGTTTGCCAAGTTCGCGATAGACGGATTGCTACGTGACACGTATGAAATATTGGGTCGATGGTCGACGAGGAAGGTCGGCGACTGGCGACTGCGATTTTATGTTTATACAAGCGATATAGAAAATTATTTACTAATGTATTTTGATAATTTTCTTAAAATTGCAAACACGAGTCGACGCGATCGGTATCGATGATTGTAGAATTCTATAATAGCGTGCGACAAGATCCTTTCCGACTAGTAAATTTATTAAGATAACGAAATTTTGGGACGTAGCGAGAAAAGTTTAACGCTGCACACGAAGCGACAAATTACATACAGAATGCCTAAGATAGAATAGGCAAAGTGAAATTTGATGCGATAAGAAAATATATTAAGGAACAGAGAAAAGGAGTTTCACAATTGCGAACAGTAGTTTAACTCTATTCAAAAAATACCAAGAGCACGAGAGAGAGAAAGAGAGAGAGAGATGCTTTATATACTACTGCACTTATAGTATACATTTACTCACAGCATATACGAAAAGTGAGAGCGATTTTCGTAGAGAAAATGAGAAGTTGCTGTACCATAATTATGAGATAATTATTACTTGTTCAAGAGCAAGAGCTTTCATAACTGCGAACCATTTTCTTCCACAACGCCGATTTTATCCCTCTCGACAGGAATCTTTCTACGATGGGCCTAATGATGAGCTCAAGGGGTTGTAATATCGTTGCGCAATCTAACGCACTAGCAGCCGCTCGCTTCTCGCCATTGTGCTCGAGACATTCTATCGATCCCGCCTCGTTTTCTTCTTCCTGCCTCTTGCTGCTTTATCCCCTCTCCCCCGTCCCTCTCACCCGTTTCTCATTTAGCGCGAGAGATTGCAACGGATACGATTTCAGCTTCTTACCGACGATTACTTACGCGCGAAAGAGAATTTATGGGATAAAACGAAAGCATCCGTCCTCGGTTGCAAGCAAAATACAGGACGACAAACAAATTTACAGATGTTCTCGACGAAGAGAGAAATGGAGATAGAGAGAAAGAGAGAGAGAGAGAGAAAGAGAGAGAGGGGGGGAGGAGAGAGGTTCACATTGACAAACGAAGTTGCCGTCTGCTTTGGACAGCGGATCAACATTCGCCGGAAAGCGACGAAGAGCTAAGAACTTGTCGTAGGAAGTGCATGAAAGTGAAACGGAGACGAACGAAAGTAAAGAGCCGTTGTCCGTCGGGCGCAACGATAAGAATTTACGCTCGCGTTTACTTACCGGATTTGCGACAACGTCCGTCATGGAAATCTTTTTACTTTTCATCCGCAAAGAATGCTCGGTGGCAATTGCTCGGTGGTAATAGTGCGGTATGAGCAATACCTTTAAAATCTTTATGCTTCTTGTACTTTCAATCCACCATATTCTAGTCCCCGGACATTTACCGTCTCTTCCCGGCGCGGCGGTATTTTTCAATCGTGAAAAACGATCGGAACGTACTTTTTTACGTACTTTTTTACGTTTTCCGCACGCGTCCTTATTCCAGCAGAAAAGCAAAATGGCTAACGGTGGGCGAACGGTGATTTGATGGACGTGAAAGAGGATGAGAATATAAGAGCGTCAGTGGTGGCACTTTTCGGAGGCAAGAGCAAGATCCACACACACACACACACACACACACACACAGAGAGAGGCGAACAGCTCCCGGTATTCGCGGCACGATTCGGCATGCTCTTGTCGTCACATTTTATTTGTAATACAGCTACTTGCGATGCAGAAATCGGAGAAGAAAACCTTCCAGCCGCGTTACAATACACACAAAAATATGCAATACTCGGAATATGCGGAATTCAACATTTCAATTTTTTGTGAGGCCTTGAGGCTCTTTATCGCGACTAGAGTTTAATTTCTATTCTAATTTCATTCGTAGCCTTGATGTTCTCAGAACCCTCGCACCCGTACGCTTCACTGCTTTCCTTTCTCTTCAGCTTTTCTCTCATCCGCAATAAGGAAGCGCCAACCCCAAATCTTTTCCTGAAACAAACCCGATCGAACGAGCTCAAGTCGAGAAGGGCCCATTGTATCGAATATGCGAGCCATTCTTCTCGAATTCAAATTAATTGAACGCTTTAATCCGCGCAAAAAAATCCGTCCCGTCATCTTTATATTATTACAGCAGCACCGGCCTTTTTTCCCATCGACAACGATCTTCCCCTTCTTATCCGCTCAAACACCATGACTCGCCCATCCAGTCTTCCTATTCCCCTTCTCCGCTCTAACTCTTTCTCAATGAAGAGAAGTACCTGATTTTTGTCCGATTAAAAAGTTTAATTTCGAAGTTTCAAAGTAATGAGAATGCAGTGACGAAGAGCGCAAACTTCATTCCTCGCTTCTTATTAATAGAGTGCTGAATATTTCAACTGGTATATAATATCTATTTTGTGAGGTTTTATTTATCATTGCTGCTGTAACTTTTTTTTCACAAATTATTGTTACACCTGGAGCGTTCGGAAAAATTAAAACGTGTTACCACATTCCATTCTTCATGTTAGCCGATAGAACATATCGGCTCTCAGCTAAAATATCTGTTTCGAATAATAAGAAATTTATCATTGATTTATTACGAACGTGCTTGCGAATTTTCAAATAGCTCACTCAGCATTCCGTTTCCATCCTATAACTATTCTCGATCAATTTAATTTTCTTCCTCCTTTTCATGGAGCATCTCTCTTAAAGATGACAAGTGATGGGTTATTTGCTTGAATACTTTGATTCAACAATGAAAAGGTAACGTAATCAAAACTAATCAGCCTAAAAGGTCGAGATAAAGAGAGAAATTGAAAGTAATTATTCCAAAATTTAGAAATAGAGATCACATATATAAATATAAAATATTTTTCCTTTTTAGTAATTGCTAACAAATTTGCTTCTCCCATTTTCACATTCTATGGATATAATGGCAATCACAGTATTTTATTTTACATTCCAGTTTATCAAAAAAGTGATTAATGATAATAGAATTTAAACAGGTGAGTAAAAAGAGTAATTAAAGCAAATTTATCGCTCAAATCCTTAAAATTATCGTTAAGAGGATTAATATAAATTCCATCATAAAATTTTATTACGCTTCATAAGAAATAGCGAAATAGAGAATACAATCTTAAAAATTTTTAAAGATATAAAAAACGAAAGAGTTACCAGACGAATAATACGAAATTTCGTTTTTAAACTGCATACCGTCTTTTGTATGTTTTCATGATATTTTCTCTTAAGAAAGTTTTATATCGAACGAAAGTTATGTGACAACTAGAATTTCTTCTAATGGTCTTAAAACAATTACAAGCGCTCTTAATTATCATGCAGTTAATTAAAACAAATCCGGCACAAAGTTAGGACTGCTCAACATTCTCAAGTAAAATATATGAGATGAGGTTAATATCACTTCTCTATTATTTCTACTCATTTCATGATATTGTGTGCGGGCAGTATAAATGGCGATTAAGTTCTTTCGGAGTAAATCGCTGAACGGTATATATGTATTATAATGCGCGTCGTCAAAAGAAAAAACTTGACATTAAAGGACGGAAAAATTCTCATACGTTACTCATGCGTTTCTCATAGAATTAAAACTCGAATTACGAAATTCGAATTGTATTTGTGATGATCAAAAAATATGACTACCTCTCTCTCTCTCTCTCTCTCTCTCTCTCTCTCTCTCTCTCTCTCTCTCTCTCTCTCTCTCTCTCTCTCTCTCTCTCGTAATAAAAGATATAATTTAAATTCACAAATAGTGAATTTTTAATTATTCTTAGTTATTTACATAGTTTATTTTATCTCTCATACTGAAATCAATTTTTTTTTATTGTAGTATTTATTGATAGATTAAATTATCATCTATACATCTGTAATTTATTTTTAATATAAAATTATTTTAATAACGCGATTTCGATTAGCCTTAATCTTTATAATTTAAAAGGAAAATTCTCAAGTCAGAGAACAGCTGCTCTGCTTCATCATCTATCGTCTATCACGAAGTGTTTCTCTTGTCTTCTCTTTATACTTCACTTTTGACCGTCCTACTTTGTTTCATCCTTATTTAAAAATTAATTAGAAAGAAACTTGTGCGCGACACTCTTATCGATCACATCTATCTCGCAGCCTGTCATTTTACGTTATATAACATCTTTTGATAAAAAGTGCAATTGGACCGAACGATGTCGAGCCATTTTATGATGGCTTAGTCTGGATCTTTCGTCGAATTTTGTGTCATATATGACGTGTGATAAATAACAACAATACATCACCGTAATGTAGTATCGCGGCTACTCACGTTTAGTGCTCATAAAAGTCGAACAGTTCAGAGTAGTTATAGAGCTGTGAACCGAGACTACCGACTTGAGCTCGTTTTCTCGTTGTCGAAAAAAATAGCATTATGAAAAATTGTCACAGATAAATTTACAATTTATCTTATACATTGCAAGAGAATAGAAAAATATAAAGAGTTTCTTTTAAATTTGAAGAAGTATAAAGAATATAAAGAAGTGTAAAGATTAAAATTCTGAGCGTCGGGCATCATGAATGATAATGAATTTACATGGATATAATTTAAATAAACTATCCGATATATATAAAATTATATATAAAATTTGTAATTTAATTCAATAATGGAGAGTACAACTCGTTCTTATTTTATTTCTAATATGATAAATAATATGATAAATTGTTTTTGCATTTAAACTCTCGCTCTCGATATTACAAATTAATCTCTCTAATTTTTAGAATAAATTAAAAATATGTCAAGTTTAGAAAATAATATACCAATAATATACCATTGTGCCACACAAATAGCCTCTATATTGTAAATGCACAGAAGACTTTGTTCATAAATGAAGCAGAAAAATCCTCCTTTTCCTTTAGTACATCTGCGCGGAAGCGCTAGCTTCGCAAAAGTATTTCGCACGAATGCCATGACGCAGTTAAATCACGCCGCCTCGTTGCATCGTCATGAGCCTTTTATGCCGTCATGTTACACGCAAATACATACACATACGAACACTCACGCACGTATACACGTATACACAGAGTATATACACAAACACTCACATACATACAATGACAATGTAGCCGAAGTAACGCGATGAGAAGATGCACTTTTTGTTGTAGTGCAACCGCCCTTTCTTACAACCACCTATCAAAAACGATCTGACGTCTAAATTATATATCGAGCCATTAAATATTTGACAGGGTGTTCTTCCTCACATAATTATTAAATAATATTCATTCAGATGTTGAGCGTTCGAAGACGATATAAAGAGAAATAATTACATCCTCCAGCTCAATCGCCATACGCTTAACAATGGACTGATCTGCGCAACGTAAGGCGAAATGCGAAAGAGGAACTAATCGATTTTCACACAACATCATATTCGTATACTCGAAAATTGTATGACACCTGCTTTAAACGACATTAGTCATACTCTTCGCTTTTAAAGCGTCTTAATATATAAATAATGACGGAGAACATTAAATCTCAACCGGGTTTCGGCAAGCAGCTATTCTTCTTCCACGAGTGACCTACTTTTGCATTATTATTTACACGTTATCAGAGATGGCGTCACACGAAATGTGAAGTTATATTTAATTCTTCGAAATTTTGTCAAATGCAAACAAGACACAATATCGAATGAATACGAATATAATAAAAATTATTTTGTATGTTTTATGTTCTTTCCAGTTCAATAGTCCAGTTTAATAATTCATTTCATAACATGTAAATCTTAAAATTATTATACGGCTTGTAAGTGCTAAGTTTATTATTTAAGTTTCACGAAAAACAATCCAATATACTTGGTATGTTATTTCTGTAACTAACTTTGCTTATATTTCTTAATATACTTTTCATAATTTCTTCATTCAAGATATTTCAAGAGATCAAAGAACGCCGAGGAATAATTAAATTGAACGCTAGATAAATACTCTTGTCTTATGATAGAAGTCCCTCAAAAATGTTTATTTTATCTTTAAATATATGTTTTATATCCGCATTGGAACATGGAATGGTACGCGATATATTTTCTTGCTCGATTAATAATTGAAATAAATTGATCGTAAATAACATAATATGTAAATGACAAGATATCGTACAGTGTAAATTAGTATGTATTTTCTATAATAATATACAGGATAATTACTATGCAATACATTCACTATTCCATACGTCTAATCGTAATATATATTATTTTTTAAAGTCCTTTTCTTCAAAGATATAATCGAATAAACTCACACACACACACACACACACACACACACACATCGCTGTTTAATCTCTAAATAAATTAACACACGATACAATTATTTAATTGTTTTCAATCGTTTTCAATCGTTTCACAGTTTCATATCGTCAAATACAATTATATATAAAGTCACGTTCGATTCAACTATAAATTTCAAATCGCATCGATTTCGTCCGACATCAAGTCTTGATGAATCTGCCGGAGCGGATCAAGGGCCAAACAGGACCGATGCCGTCAAGTGATTCATGAGAGAAACGCGCATTGGATACCAGAGCGAATGGAAGGTCAAAGCTCGAATAGCGTATCGCGCGTGCATTTAAGTATGCAAAGGATCCGCGTAAGGGATGAAATGGCCTGTGAAGAAGCTGTACGGGTCGCCGAGCGAACGACCGGATGAGGAACGAACGCAGACGCTGGGACACGAAGATACGAAGAGATTGCGGAATGTGGAATGTGGCATCGCGGCCTGGAGGTCGGGGGAACGAGATCGCGAAAGGTTGTACGTAGACTCTGGGGCGAGACTCTTCTGAATTATTCATCCCGGGATGCGAGAGAAAAAAATGATTACGATGGAACTCGCGCAATCAGAAGGCCGACGCCCCGTTAATTCGCGTTTCGCACCTCCTCCCTTCTTCCTCCTCTCTCTCTCCCTCCCTCCTTCTCTCTCTCTCTCTCTCTCTCTCTCTCTCTCTCTCTCTCTCTCTCTCTCTCTTTCTCGCTCGCTCGCTCGCTCGCTTTGCACGCTTGCCACTCGCGAAAGGGTGAGATGGTTAATCATCGCGCATATGACCTATGCAACGTTACAAGAGCGGCGGAGACGAATCAGGGAAAGGCGACATGTGAAGCGACCGTGACTCCTCGCCAGCCTCGGAAATTGGAAACTGTCCCACGAACGGAATAACGAATGCCTGCGCTTTGGCCCCTGATGGAAAGTAAACATCACTGTGAGATGCTACGCGTTACGTCAACAGGACATACGCGCGCGACGCGATGAAATGTGAATTTAAATAATGGCCGCAAGGATATGACGAGGGTATCGTCGAAAAATTTTGTGAGGTATAGTTGAAAAGGGCAACCGCGATATCTGTGATGGATGACGCAAGATCGAAAAAGAGAACCACGAACATGCGGATAGATCTACTTCAGGCTGCATTACAGCTTGATCATCAATGTGTCAACGCCAAAAACTTGGATTTTTTACGTTGAGATTCTTTCGAATGCTTTCTCCAACGATTCAGAAAATTTTTGATACGTTATATCTTGAACGCTCGTAAATTAAAAAGTTACGCGTAATACGGATAATGTTGAATACTGTGGGAAAAAAATCGGTATTAAACTAATCGCGTAAAGTGGCCTTTCGTTGGAGACATCGCGGAAAGCACTTCACTTTATACGACATTTCACTAAAGTGACCCGGTTGCATATTTTAAAAGTATTACAGACAGGAAATAAATGTGCGAGAAGCGAGAAAAACGTTTCAGTGTCTGGAGACCGTTGTATCAATATTTTAAAAAGAAAACAAACAAGTTATATGTTTTTACAATTTTACATTATACATAAGATTGTTAATTGATTATTAATTTTATAAACGCGCAACGGCAAAGGAATACGATCGATACGATATAATTAATGTTGTTAACAAAATTGCTTTTTTACGGTATTGTTACATACGCTATCTTTTAGTTACCATAAAAAAACATTCCGATTTTCGATTCTCTCTCGCTTTTTATTGTTTTGCACAATTGTAAGTGTAAACAAAAAATCGTGGAATGCAAACATTTGTCACCAAACTTTTATTTCACGAATAATCGCCTCCAGCGAAGTTATTCACTTTTTGTAGGTGCTAAATATTTCTACCTTCGACCGAGTTTTATGCGATCGTGCCACAAGGCGCGATTACGTATGTATCGCTTTGCGACTCGATGAAGGAAACCTCGTGCTCTTTTTTCCGACATTAGTGCCGCCATTCATTTCCGAGACAAAGTTTGTTTGCTCGATAACCTCCGCGGTCGTTCGACAGCTGTCGTTATATTGAATATTTCATGAAGTCAACGTTGTTGCATTTATGATAATTGAAGATACTATCGACAGGACTTCGGACTTAATGTACATCATACTTATCATTCAAATGCCTATTTTAATAACGTTGCCGTAAGCAATAATATTGCATAATTTTTTTACAAATTTAAATTAAATATATCAACAATCCTAAATATCATACACATCTCTCTCTCTCTGATTATCTTTTCGAAATCTTTGAATTCGAAATCTATGAATTTAAAAATATATTATACGATTAAAAGAGAGCTTTATAACGATTACTAAAACCTTCTTTTCTCCTTTTGGATTTCTGACACTTTTCTGCCCGAAGGGCAGAAAAAAACTGTAATTCTAGATAATTTGGTAGCCTTTACTAGAAGAAGAAGACAAAGACATCTTGACGTCGTGTCTAACCGTTACGAATTTAAAGAGCAAAGTTTTTTCGTCCAGCAAATCCAATCCTATCTCTTGTTCCACGTCGTCTGCAAAAAGCTGAAATATTCATGACAATTAAAAAGATACTTGGAATGCCGACTAGAATCGGTATGTTTTACGGGTTCTCGCCGTCACGTTCGCGATTCCAACGCGTCGAATCCAACGTTTTGTCTGCCGTTTCGCCCGGTTTCGTACAACGTGCACTTCCGGCTAATTTAATCTCCGAGTGCAAAGATGGTCGGATGGTCACGAAGCGAAGAGATCGCTCATACCTAGATCTCTCTCTCTCTCTCTCTCTCTCTCTCTCTCTCTCTCTCTCTCTCTCTCTCTCTCTCTCTCTCTCTCTCTACGGTTGATCCTGGTAGTGGGTAGGCAACGAACCGTTCTCAATTGTCACGCCCTGTAGTCGAGGAATTTCATCTCGCACATAATTAATCTCAGCAGTTACGCCACCGACAAGTATAATTCGTACTCGAGCTCGGTCGCTAGGTGGTATTCGGCACGAGCCGTTACGAAGGCCGATGCTACAATGTTCCGCACTACTGTCCGCTGCCTCCGCCGCAAACTCGAGGTTTCCTCTCCTTCCGGAGCGGCCGCACGTTTCCGTATACACGAAACAACGGCGCCAAGCCATCCTGTTTCGTCTTTGGGCGTCCGCATTGCCGCATACCGTGCCAAGATAGCTCGCTGACGGCCCTATCGCGTGAAATTGCGCTAAACAAACTAAGTTACACGTAATTCCATAGCTTTAACGCCAACAAACTTTTTGTTCCGTCTTCTCTTCGAGACGTCCGTTGGATACAATTTTTATCGATACAACTAGCGAGCATCGCGCAAACCTCTTTAATCTACGTATCGAGAGCAAAATACGATAATTTAGCTGACGTCAAAATTAATATGCAACGTCGTTGGAAAGTATCTGAAAAAATTGTAATATAAAAAATTTATTCATACGTTATATTCGTTTTAGCAGCAGCTATCGAAAAACCCTACGGCGTGCATCGTGCTCATTTAATAGTTAGAACCTGGGGGTATCCATTAGGAGATCCTTAGTTCGCTTGGAAACTTGAAGCAGTATCTCTTGCTCGTATATAACTCGTAGGGGAGGCGGCTTACTATCGGCGCCCCTGGATATAAAGCCGAAGTTTCCTCTCTTCTCCGAGGGATTTTCTAAGCTTTAGGACATGCACTAGGCGACATTCTGTAAACGATCGCCATGCGCCTCGTGCACCATATTAATAGGACTATCTCCATAGGCAACTTAATATTGGACACGACACGCGATCCCGGACGGTCCTTAAAAGTAGAAACGATTTATGACCGCAGACGGTGGAGGATTTGTAAATAGAATCTCGCTCAAGGGGGGGGGGGTGTACCCCCCCTTGAGGACGCGCGTGCGTGCTCCGCATAAACGGCCTAGAGCCGCGCGAGCTGTGCAAAGAACTCGACCAAGTCCTCCGTTTTTGTCAAAATATTTATTAATCTACACTCGGCAGAGATTTGATCAAGTTGATTGTAAACTTTAAAAAAGAGAACGGAATTTTTCCTTCGTTATATTCTCCAACTAGTTTCAATGATATTTAACAAAAATAACCAGAGATTAACTTTAGCAGTTCCCGTCTCAACCTTCCGAAAAATTCTTCTCGATTAGATACAAATATCAAAAACCGTTCGACACGGTTCGATTAAAAAGAAATATTAAGAGCAAATAAAAAAAACCGACCTTTCTGAACCGACTAAAATGTTAATAGAGAGGAATTAATTTCATATAATAATGACTAACCGACAAACTTTAAGCCACAATAATCTGTTCACGCGCAAAACAAATCGCGTACCATTAGACAAACTTGGTTCGAACATGCGTCTAAATTAGCAAACAACAATCGATTCTCCGGAGGAGAACGTTCCTGAGGAATACTTCGACAGCAGCCGTAGGCGAGCGTTCGAAAATCAACCGCGGAAATTTCTGACGGACTGTAACTGACGACGAGATATAACTGCCGAAATAATCGCTCGAGCGATTTGTACGGACAGCGCGTAGGCAGCTACGTTTCGCGAAGCGTTGCGCATTACCGGATTGTTTGCCATGCATTTCCAACGGTCCGTCTTGTCTGTCGGAAGTTCCGCCGGTCGACGTGACCCCGACGCAGTTCGATGCATAATGTGCGACAGCACAAATTCCGCTATGAGCATTTGCATACGTAAACGCCGCGGGCGTCTCTAGCGATCATCGCGCAGCAAAGCGCACAGCAGCGATGGTGAATCGGTTGACAGCTAGAACGATCGATGCTCTTGAAATTTGCTGGAATTCTTATTCCAACGTCGCGCAGATCGATCATGCGGATTTCGTAGAGTGATGTTAAAAGTATCTTTGAGTCACGATGGCACCTCTCGGACCGAACCGACGCACCGACGGAGATATTACATTTTGCCCAAATGGATAACGGATTTAGTAGGAGGAAAGTGCAAGTTCACAAAAAGGAAATTTATATTCCGTTCGTAGAGAGAGAGAGAGAGAGAAATCGAGTTTAGCGGAGAAAATAAAATCTGTTCCGACCATATATATATATATATATATATATATATATATAGAAAGAGAGAGAGAGAGAGAGAGAGACGTCCCGCTGTATTCAAAGCAGCGTCTTCCCTTTTCGTTGTCGTAACTTCCTCCTTCCTGAATTCACAACCCTCATCCGCTCGCTCTTTCGTTACTCTTTCCATTTCCGCATAACTTCACTGACCCATCACGCGCGCGCTAAATTATCTTAAAACAACCGACGAGTCTCAACGTGCGAGGCATCTCGAATGTGAGGCCTGCATCAAATAAAAATTTCGAAATTTAATAGACACGCGCGTTTAAATCCCCCGCTAGGGGAAGGACGAGAAATAGCACGTCGAATTTCGGTTCTCCAGACGCCGGGAACGACGCGCAACACGGGTATCGATATAAGCGAAAGGGGTAACGCGAAAGGGGTTGGCGCAGCGGAATGTACAGCGTGGCGCAACGGTGTCGCGGCCTGGGGAACATTGTTGTCCCGGTGCAACCCACGTTACGGCTGCAATCGAGCTGGCAGATACTGCGGGCGGGTGTCAAGGGAACACGCCGCGCGACCGTCGTGCAATCAGGCACGCCACAGCCCGGTGTGATGCAACGGAAGTGGAAGAGGGTTCCTATACCTTCGCTCTGGTTGCCGTCGCCGTTGCCGTTGCCGTTGCCGTTGCCATGGGACTTGATGTGTGGCAAATATAAGCGAACGAGCTTCGAGTTCACGGAGAAAAACACCTTAGCACCATGACTATACAAAACATTTTTTAATCAAAATAAGTATTCTTATTTAAAACAAAATATGCGCATAAAATAATGCCAGCATTTTAAAACTGAGAGAGAGAGAGAGAGAGATTCCATCCACTTTTTATTCACTATTATTAAAAATATTTAAAAGATGCTTAAGAAATGCTATTAGAAAAAAATTTGAATAATAAAAAAACATATCGCTTAAAATTATTCTCGTAATAACATACATTTAAGATATATATATATATATTACATCCAATTTTCGTTTTTTACCGAGAATTCTAGGTTAAATTCCTATCCACAATAAATTGTGGTACACGTGAAGTAAACGTCTTGCTGCAATGGACTTACGCTCGTTTTGGATCCTAAAACACTGCATTCAGGCGCAACGTAAATTCTGCGAGAACGCAGAAGCACGAGAAATCCCCAACGAATGTACATAGATTATTAAAGTAAAGCCAGATTTAAAGCGCATTTAGCTGTTTAGGAGGATGTCAACTCACCGTCTAATTTTCTATATTTTCTCTCGTATTGCTATTATGTAATTTCCGCGAATGCTCATGATCATTGTCACGTCAGAATATATAATTTTTCAAACGTGGTTCTGAATCTGCAGAGCTTACTTTCAGTTGTCATAAAGTCAAAAAGAATTCACATTAAATTCTATTTGCGTTAACTTCGGATAACGAAACAGCAAGTTTGCAAGTTTTACCAGACCACTCTAGAAATGCGCGATTTACACGTGCACCACCATTGCGCTTTCCCCTAGGTAACAGAAGTACGTAACGCGCTACAAATTGGCTACTACCCTCTGCCTTGCTCAAGCACTACCGGGACTAGTGCCATAAGTCACCCTACTCGTTCCTCGCTCCGCCCTCACCTTGGGACGAATCGCATCTCAAATTCAATTTCACGAAATGGTCATTACATCACAAATTTCTAAGTGTTTTCGTAAAACTATTGGAACGTAAAACATCGAACAGGTCGACTTTAATTTTCTCGTAAACCTTACCAGCGATGCTATTCTTAATGAATGACCCGCTCGACAAATCAATTGATTAAATCCGATATAGATTTAGCTCACTTTGTGAAAAAAATATCTTCGTCTACATAGATTCGCATATGTAGAAGAGCGATTCTTCTACATATGGAAATTAATCGGCGGCCAATACATTAAAAATTTAATCACGCTTAAATATACGAAATTGATGAAGCGGAAGATCGTTGAAAGAAAGACTCTTGCTAAGACTTGATTTTTGGTCGGTTATAGCGCTTGCATAGCGCGTCCTGAATGCTCTTAAAATCGTATTACTATGTCTCTGAAAAATCTTCACACTCTCGAGCACCAAACGATCCTGTACATGCATACATATTTCGTTCGAAATTCCCTTGCGAACAGTATACGCAACAGTATTTTCTGGACAATATCGCAAATGTAATCATATTTACAGAAATAAAAATCGGTAACGGATCGCGTTACTGATCAAATGGAATAAGCGGATATTTGTGATAATCTTGATTATCAATTAATAAAACACAATAAAACACATTGTGCAAATCACGTTCTTAACTTCTAAGCGTAACCGTTGGCACATGGAAATCAAAGTCATTCAGGTTAGTGGTTAGTATAATACGCGATGCTAAAAATCTCGACACGCTTTCTCTGCATATCCTTAAAGCATAAACATATACATATGTATATGTTTATGTCCACGCAACCGTATCGGTATAATTTAACATACGGAACATGGCTGCATTCCATTGACGGCAGACAACCGCGAATAGACTTCATCGGACAACGGAAGGCCTGAATTAGGTGCATGACAAATCGCTGTGCATGGATAATTTATCTGTTAACATAATGCTGCCAGTGCTGAGCATGGCGAAACAGCCTGTCTAATAATAATTTATTAAAGGAACGCATAATATCATATTGTGCAAGATTGTGAATAATGCGAAATTACGAGTATACGAAATGTACGTATCGCGTATTGTAAATATATATATATATATATATATATATATATATATATCGCTAAGGTAAAAAGAGTAAATATTTAAAAATTTGATACTTTACTTTATATTATTCGATAGAAGTTTACACGAGCTTGAAAATATTCTAATTCAATAGTGTTCAATCTACGTCATGTCCAATGAATAGAAATTAATATTATGTATTATCGCTTTCCATCGTGACGCAATGTAATCAATTTTCACTTTTAATCGATGTTAATTGACATAATGCGCAAAAGAAATGGACAGGTTTTTGCGACATGTTTATTTCTCAAATACAGATCACTTACTCGGGCCAGGTACGACGAATGTTGAACTGATGAAAAGTTAAAACAACAATTTCATCTGGATGGCCAACGAATGTGTACAGAAGACAGTCGATGTTCGATGGATATCGTCTGGGAAAATCAGGAGATGTAAAAGTGCCACCTTGAGGCCTGTCCGAGCTGCTGTACACAACACAAGAACAACCTGTAAGAAAAGAAAATGTCATGACGTCGCATATGACAAACTGCATGAAGGAAAGAATAATGCAACGCGCAGAAAGACGGAAATAAGACGGAAAGTTTTGGCAATATTCGACACTATACGCGAGTCGAGTCGTATCTAATCGACACTGCGAGCTTCCTCAGACGCGATGTGTCTCGCCTCGGGCGATTTTAATGTAGAGATATCGGGTCTTGTCGATAATGAAATTCACCATCTGACATTACTTCCAGGATGAGGGGCGCGGGTACGCGAGAGGAAAGTTTTCTTATTTCCAAAATGAAGTCGTCGGTCCGCGCATCGATTTAACGTCCTCGCTTTCGTACTACCAGTCGCGTAGAATGCCAAACTCGAAGAATTAAATTAAAGTTTGACTTTTCGAGGAGAAAAATTCAACGGAGGAGCACATGATAATTCACAGGACTAAATATCATTCTCGATAACAAGTTAGTCGCACGAATTAAAAATAAATAATTACACAACTTTTTAACAGGAGCGTTGCAATTATTTTATTAATTTTCCAAGGAGATTTGTTTTCGTCACATACGTGACTCGCATCGACGCGATATAGGGACGATGAGACATAAATTTACCCCAAACGTATCCGGCGAATCAGACGGCTAATGATTAAGCAAGCCGATAATTTATAGAGGAGTCGTTGCAAAGGCCAGACGACATAGTTTCTATTATCCGAGAAGCCGTGACTCGCACGACTGGGAATTGCGAAAATTTAATTTCCTGTTTTTCAATTAACTTTTACGTTAGCCGGGCGCACCGGGGTCTTCTCGGTGAGCGGACACACACAGGAGAATGCAAAGACCCGTCGTATCTATGGTTAAATAATGGCATGACACTTGAGTTATACCGCCGGTACAAAAGCCCGAACATTCTCGACCAGTTTTATACTTTGGGGACCCTATTGTATCCCGTAACTCGGCGTAATGCGGAGGGAGTGATTCTCTCTTTTTTTTTTTTATTTCGCAGAGGTACGTGTACCGAGCTGTGTAATATACCGGTTTATTGTGCGACCATTGTTGTAGAAAATAAAGCGATTCGATGTGGTGTAGAGCCGACTGTGTGGGCAAGAAGTTGAAATTCGACTGCGGTGCAAATGTTATGAGTCTCTCAGCGTTCATAAAGCGAGACATTTCGTAATCATCTAAAAAAAAAAAAAAAGAAAAAAAAAAGAGCGCTGAAATCTTTCGAAAATTCGCGTATCTTCTGCGTTATAAGTTTTCACAATGATTCACAAAAGAGAATCACAATAAGAAGAATTAGATTATTTCTTATTAAAACAAGAGAAAGAAACTATAATGTCAAATAATAATATCGAAAAATAAAACATCATAATTATTTTAAAAACATAGTAAAATAATGTAACTTTTTATAATATCATTTATGGACAATATTTATACGAGTAGAGCGCAAAATCGTGCCAATGGGGAGAGAAATGTGGATCATTACAGTACCACGTTAATGCGAATACAATCATTTATCCAAGATAATATCACCATTGCTACCCTCACGATTCGTCTCTGTCGGCGCGCTAGTGCTTTGCAATGATTTCTGGCTGAAACGATCCATTAGCGAGCATTCGTTCGGCAAGGCAAGACTAATGCAAACAAAGCAATTTATAAAGATAGTGACGCAATTAATCAGTCTTTCGAAAAAGCGAGACACAAAGAGGAGGAAGCTGTGCACCAATGAGAGGACATATCGCGTTTCGCGCACAGCGAATTAATAGCTCCGCGAGCCACAAGTTAGAAAGGTCTTTAGTAAATTAGCAAAAACGACATATTTTTTTTCCTTTCTCCTCTGTCCTCATACTTTATCTATCTCTACTTAACTATGGCAAGCACTTTCATTTTTTTTTTTTCGCTCTTCCACCACCCTATTTCTCTTCCTTCCGTTATCTTTTGTTCTCACCGCATTTTTCGTCGACCTGCCTTCGTCTTCATGTCGTCGTATAAAGGTTTCTACAATTGGAAAGATACCCAAGCGACCTATCGCGTGAAACGTATCAGTGATACTTGAACTTATTTGTCCTGACCTCGTAAGATACACACCGTGACATCTGCAATTTTCTAGCGTCTACTACCGATGCTATTCATTTCACTCTTGTACCGAAGGATTTGTATATACAAGTCCTTTAACACGTAAACAAATGTTTGCACAGACAAAAAGTTTTATCTTTATTTTTAATTGCTGCACAAAAAATGCTCTAAATTATCTTTACACTTGTTTATCATAATCGGTGAATAGAGATATTAAATTAATGCAATTAATGCAATTTTAATAATCTAAAATCAATTACAAATAATTAAAGAGAAAAAAAAATGGAAACAAACTTACAAGAGGTAAAAGGTGAAAAGAAAGAAATCGATTACGGTTATAATATTAATGATTGCATATTAAAAAGTAGGATGTCAGTAGGGTGAAAACTGCTGACGCAGCGACCTTCTCATGACGGAACTGTCCGAGAAACTTGGAGAATATTTTAAGTGCCAGCGGAATTAATTCTCCTCTCGTATCACACATGTACGTTAACATATGTACACATACATATGCCCAGAGTAGCATGTACAATGTTAAAAGCGACTACGGCCTCTTGGCTGATGAAGTGGGGCGCCAGGCCGCTTTGAAACACACTCGGAGACATCATTGTTCAGTCACGTTCGTCGGCACTGACTCGCGCATTCTCAAGTTGCACTCCATTTATAACGTATTTTACGATAGTTACAGAGGAAAGAGCAATAGGCTTTTCCATGAACGAGGAAAAATGCGATTAACAGCGAACTCGCAAGCGTACCCGCGTTGCCGTCACGACGTATAATTAGCATGCGGCGATTGTTTGCACGTAGTAGACATGCACGACCTGCAGGAATATCGATCAGTCATGATATATGGAGTCTATAAAATAAATCGTCCTCCGAGCATCAAGAAACGACGCATGAGAAACTTATTTTACACAAGGATAAAAATGACATAGTTTATAAAAGGATAAAGGGATGACGGGAGAGATTACATTACAGTGAAGAATATATCACTTTTGTCTAACGTTATATATAATGCTGTAACGGCATGCGAGAGAAGTTATGTGTTTCATACCTTTGAAATAATGATCAACATTCGATGCTTTTATTTCTATTATTTCCAAGATAAAATTCACACTTGTAAAAGCTAGATGCATTAAATCGCTTTTAGTCGTTATTTATCAATATCAAACATGATCTTTTTCTCGCATGACAGAATGCACTCCCTCAAGCATTATGGCAGACTGTGAGAACTCCGACAGGTGATTCGTGAGCTGTGACACGGAGAAGCGCGAAGGGACGTCTTCCCACGACTCTTCGGCCGCCTATACTATTATACGACAGTCACACGAACATCAAAGACGTAAGATCAGAACGTCACACTAAGATGCAACGATATTATTGTCGCGCCGGAAACAGTAGAAATCACTTAGCACTCAATTCCAGCCGCAAGTTGACTTCTCTGAATTCGGACTGATGCCGCAAGCTGCTGGCAGGATCGAAACTTGGGAGTTTCCGCAAAAGAGGAAAACTCTGCACCTCACCATTGCTTCATACATATATATGTGTATAAATATACACATATATATATATATATATATATATATATATATATATAAAACATATATACGAGGTGTCCAAAGCAAATGCGCGCGATCTCGAGACCGCGAGACTACAAGTCAAACTCTAAGAAAACATTTTTTTTTTTCACTAAACGCTAAAATACCAATACTTCTCGTTATAAACGATTAAAGATTAAAGAAAGTAAGTTGGAATTTAAAGCAAACTTGACTTTAACAGAATTTTAATTTAAAGTTTAGCTACTAAAATATATATTGAAAGTTAAGAAGTTGTAAGTAAGTAGCGGCAAATCAAATTTTCCTGTGAAACATTCTACTTCAAAATAGTAAAAGAATCCGTATCTAAATAAAATTGTAGTGTATCCGATACATTCTATATATACGCAATATATACAGAGATTCTATCTATACAATATATATAATCTACATTTTATATGTGTATCGACATCTACATTTTTATATTCCTATCTGTAAAATGTAGATCTATATATATATATATATATATATATATATATATATATATATATACAGAATATATATATATATATAGAATATATATATATATATAGAATTCTTTAGCTATCTCAAATGTTTCAAGATCCATCGCGATACAGCAGACAATACGATGCATCCAGATATCCGCTGAAAGAACGACTACCACTATACTTAGATCACGCGATTACTTGGTGGACACAGAAAAGCTTCTGCTAAAAGCTATCCCGAATAAAGAAGCAAGTAAAAAAAAAAGAAAGAACCGAAAAACGAGAAGGCTTGAAAGGAGGGAAAAAGCGTACTACGCGTTAAAGAGCAGCATTTCCTGCGGAAACTTTGGTGTATCTCGACTATTTCCGGTTAAGAATGTCGTTTCAAAGCACAATGCCTTTATACTCGATTATTCCGAATATGTACCTTCAAAAAGAAGAAAATTGTTCCTTAAGAATTCTTTCGGTCTATTCATTTACGCTGCACGTTTCGAATTAATCTTATTTATTTATAACTTTTCGTTTGAGAATCTCGTTATTGTAATAATAAAATCAAATTTCATCAATATCACAATATATTGCATGATGTCACTTTACACGATGTCTCGACAATAGGCAAGAAGATATCTTTGTACTAGATAAAACATGAAGAAAGTATCGATTTTAAAGGAACTGCTGCTACTATTCCTTTGAGAGCTCATGTCACAAAGTAGACAAAGTTAAGAGAGTGGCAAATAAATTGATAATACTTTTCACCCACAGACCGGTAGCCATCAAACGCCATTTTACGACATTGTCGTACGTCTCGAATCATTCAGATGATTGTAAAAAATATACTTGTATATATGTATTGATCTTGAATTTTTTTACATAGAAAACAACTTAAATATTCTCACAATCTTTGTTATTTTTTTATTTAACAGTTTCAATAAGAAGTAAATATAAGGCAATATATATAAGAAGTTTACTTCCAACATTTTTCATTATATCTTAAAAATATTCGCAAAACTATTATTTTTTATCGTATACATAAATTGTTTATTAAATTTTAAAAGAAAGCAAAAAGCTCTATATTTAAAAACATAACCGCCAAATACATTTTACCTCATCAAACTAAAACGGATTTGCAATCAAAATAAGTATCAAGCAAATATTGAAGATTTCATTAGTAGAACGAGTCTTATTTGTTTGCGCCATTTCCGTTCTATGGATATATATTAAAAAATTGTTCTCATTTAGTCTCTTATATACATACACACACACACACACACATATATATATATATATATATATACACACACACACACACATACCTACAATGAATAGTTAACTTCCATTGAGACTGGTCAGTACTGAATACTTTTATCCGAGTGTATGCGCGCTTCGTAAATGTTTTTGCTAAATGACTTTTGGTATGTATTCGTGTCAAAATACATCTACGTAATGTCAACAACAATTGCACATCACTCGCTTGGATATATTCGCAATTCTTCCAATCGTGTCGGAATAAATTTTAAAAGCCGCTTTTATATTTCAATTATTCTTCACATTCGATGTAAAATTTATTGGAAAAAGCCTTCTATATGTTGTTACATTTTTATTTTACACATTTCTGCAAGATGTGTGAGATGTACAAATATGTAAAAATAAAAGATTTATTACAAATTAAACTTCAATCCATTTTCCGTTAAATACTAGAATGAACCTGGATAAATATTAATATATATACGAAATACAAATTATATAGCCAATTTTTCACAGAAAGTTTATTCTCATTTTATAAAAATTTATAAATAATATACCTGACAATGGCAACATCTCTTTTCAATACTGAATTGATTGAACAATGTCGACAAAAAGAAGATATATAGATTAGAATGATGAAGTCTTCCTCATTTCTCAATTTTGCAACAGCATTGCATGCATCTTTAATCACGATATATCGTAGCACGCCATTACTCACAATCAGTACATCCGTGAAAAAATATTGCGTAATCTGGACTATCGGCACTTTTTTATGGATTGTTTGGCGCAACACCGATTTGATAGGTCGTACGATGTGCAAGATACTGGATATCAATCTAGGAGCAGGTGGCCGGAATATTCACAAACAAGCTAGCAAGAATTTATATACAACCGTATAGTGCCAGCAGTTTTGTTTTATCTACTATTGGCTCGGGGATTTCCGCGATATTCGCGAAACAGAATTTTTTTATGGCCAGTAGCAGGTATTTATTCATGAATCCGGAATGACAATGTAGCCGCAATGCTTTCTCGTCCCACGCGATCGAGCTCCCCCCCTCCCCCTCCCCCATCATGCGAACAAAGGTTATAGAACTATGTTCATCCGCTTTTTTATTTTACTCGTGCAAATATGTATTAAACACAATCGAATTGCAGAAAATTGCATTACGCAAACAGATGTTTAAATATTAATCTTAATATTTTTTTTATATACTTGCAACGCTAATGGATTACTTTCACGTTGCATATGTATCCACCTAAAAAAAAAAATCATATACACGCACGCCCACTGTATATACGTGTATATGTATGTACGTATACATAAACTACAGAATTTATTAAAAATAAAATCACAAACATAAAAAGTTATTATCTCACTCAAAAGTTATGTCACGGAACTAAAAAAAAAAATATTTTTGCAATTCCAGGAGCCAATATTGTCTTTAGAATAAAATCTACTAGAATAAAGTCCTCGATGAATCAATTTAATACTATTAAAATTCTGTACAATAGAAATCATGAAAAGGAAAACTTATATCACATCAAAACTAATACACGATTTCGTAGTAGCGGCTCATCTACAATAATTGTCAAATCTACGAGTTTACTTGACAGCGACTTTACAAAACGTTTCCGATACTTATCGCGCCAATTATTTCCATTTTATAGTTAGAACTTCAATTTACCAGGCGTTATACGAATTATCGAGACAGTCGTTCGAAAATTAACGAGGTTTCCATTCTCCAATATCGACAATAATTTATATTCAATTTCAAACACGCGCATCTCTCTATACGTTGGCTGCTAAAATTTGTATGGTCGAAATACGTGAATCGTACTGACGGTACATGGCATTAGTGAAATCGTAATTGAAATATTAATTTATGACGCATAACGACCGCCTAGTAATTAACACGCTCAGTAACCCTGTGTCAACGGATGCGCAATGCATGCATTACGACGACACGGCCACATTACATAAATACTCGGCTTTAGTTTAACCTCGACCAGATCATAATGGGAGAAGTATACAATTCTGCCATTATCCCCGAAACACGACTTCCACGACAAAAATACGTGAATACTGCAAAAACGTGAATATCTGCAAAAACCATGTCCATTAAAATTATATCGTCGATATGCATATTTATATCGTTAAATTATTACAAGACAATATTGAAAATATGTTTGCTCGTTATGTTTCTTCTCTAATTTGTTTCTTTCTCTAATTTGATTATCCAAACCAATTGATTCGATTAATCATCGCAAATGGTTTTCCCAATCTTAAATTAAATTTTGTAAATACATATAATTCCAAAGAAAAAAAACATTATTACCGTAATAAGTTTTGTTTTTTGAGAAACTACTAAATTAGAAGGTTATAAAAAATTAATATCAAATTTCATTATATGTAAAATATTTCTGAAAATGTAATTTATCGAAGATATATTCTTTCTTTATTATTATTTAAGCAAAAAAATCTCTATACTTCGATTTCAAGCATAACGAAAACATATAGGATGCGATTACGTATATCCGGTCACTTACTCTTACGATTCTGAAAAATGTGAAAAATTCTGGACACGCTTGCCGGAAATATTGAGAAAAATGTTGTAGACGTAACGGTCGTATATAAATCGTACATTACGTCATAGACATGATGCACTGCCGTATTATCGCCGTTACAACAATGCTTTTCTCTTTTTGCGAGAATCGAGATGCAGCAACATGGTCAGCCAAACTGAGCCATGTATCAATTACACGAAGCTGCAACGTACGAATAAATAGACTGTTAGTGGTTACGTTCGCAGAATAAACGTGACTTCCGTTACTCCATGTGTTGGATGTCAGCAAATCGATGCTGCTCCCTTTTAATGGAGATATTCGCTAAATTGGACAGGATGAGATCACTGAAATTATTCCATAGGATAGGTCAAGCATTATGATGGATCGGCTTTGTTGTGCCATTTGATAATCACATCAAAATAGATGTATTTTAGTGCTGTGACTGAAAGTTGCGGATTTAATTTCGCGTGTTAATATTCGGCAAGTTAGATGATATTAACTATTAATAGGAAAATACATAAAAATTAAACAATTGTTTAAATACAACATCAAGTTAAAAAAACATTGTAAATTTACTAACGTATCATCATCAGATTATCATCGTATCACATAAAATTAGGTGATATTTTCTTCTCTCTTAAATATTATTTTATTAGAATAATCATTAGACTTCTAAATAATCACAAAAAATCATTTGTAATAAATAAAATGAAAAATATGAATGATTTCCAACTCTTGGATAAATTAACATCAAAGTTGGAAAAGATATAAAATAAATATACAGCTTGCTGATAAATATAACTACCAATTAATACTATCAAAGTTGAGACGAACCTTTTCGCAATTAAACGCAATTCCCACTATCGTGTAGTATTAGCAATTATCCTGAAGTGACAAAACTTTAACCAAGCTTGTACCGCAAACTGCAAACGGCAGACTACGCAAACACTTGTGGAACTTTCATTTGCAGTTCTTCTTGATGTAAAGGGTAGATTATGAACGAACAAAATGCGAGAGAGAGAGAGAGAGAGAGAGAGAGAGAGAGAGAGAGAAAGCAAGAGACTACTCACGTAATGAAATGTTTTGAATGTAGCCGCGTCTTCATTTAAAAGGGGTAATTTGTATGCCACGCATATTGTGCTAGCAACATATGAAATTTTAGCTTTTGGTAACTTAGTAAAACAACATGACTGTAATTCTACATTAAGTGAATCGTACCAATATCAGCTGCTACTAAGAATTTTCGCTTTCACTATTGTAATAGTTTAATTTTTAGATATAAATAAAAAAAAGATAAAATAACAAATATTTGCGAAATTTTTTATAACATAAAGAAACAGATTTAGATCTTTAAAAAAAGGAATAGGTAGTAAGAATTTCTCGCATAAATTTTAAGAGCAAAGATCTCTGACCGGCTCGTTGCCTAAGACGGCAACGGACGAGTTGGTTGTATAACGAGATTCACCTGCATAATGCAGAAAAGACTATACAACTTTCATATTACAGCATACGAAGCTTATGCTGACGCTACGCTAAACGCACTTTCAGAAATGTTATAAAATTTGCATCAAATAATAATTTGCTCTGAATATACAATGCTAAAATAAGATATCGACATGTAAACTGAAAATAATTCGTCGTATAATATTGGAAACTAATATTTTGATACGAGACACCATGGATATTGTTTTGATGTGAATTTTATACACTTTGATATTCCACTGTACCTTCTACACCCCACGAGACCAGTTACTGCTCGACAGAAAACTTTAATTCAATAGAGAGCAACTTAAAATATAATACTCATGTAAATATCAGTATAACTCTTTATCTGAGATATCTTTAAATAATTTTATATAATTATAATGGTTAATTAAATCCCACAGTTTCTCCTTATTAAGTAAACAACTTAATATACTATACTTGTTTATACGTTTCTAAATAAAATACGATTATTTTATTCAATTAAATTTTTTATTATGTTTATAAAATATGAGCAATTTATCAGAGAAACGAATATGATAAATATCATTTTTTTAGAATAGTATAACGAGAAAATTATATTTTACAGTTGTGTACAATTGGAACAAGAATACACAAATCGGAAAAAGAGGACATTTTAAGAGAATGCGCACGATATTCATTGGAAGCTCTCTGGTTGATAACAGCCAGATAATACTTGCTATGAAAAAAATGTATAGATGCAATATACCAAAAGAATATAAGCTTTTTTTCATGCTATCGCAAAATGTGAAGACATTTGAAAACAAATTGCCGGAATGCGCCATGTACATACCGAACGCAATGTTTTGCAATGTGTTCTCAAGCTTCTCATCCAATATGAAATACCACAATGTTGTTTTCACAATATTTTCAGTAAGCGAAATAGTTATGGTTAATGGTTTGCACATTTTCACATTTGCTTCTATTTTTACCATCATTTTATAAGTTGTGACGTATATTCAATATCAGGATAATAATTATAATAGTTATACAATAATAGTGACAACATATTAACAACACTGACATATATGAATATAGAGATATATTCGTTAAATATGTATGTACAAAATATGAAGAGAAAAACCATTAGCCATATTAACTTAGCAAAAAATATAATAACGCTGCTCCGCATTTGCTATCTCGTTATCGTTTTATTTCGAGAATTAAAGCAGAAAATATATGACCAAAATTTAATTAGTTTCAATTAATAAAATATTCAATATTCGTATGTATCGTTTCTATTTGTAAATTAAAAAAATCATGCAATTGCGTTGATTGCATCTCCTAGACATAAAGATGAAAAAATAATTCGTTTTCTCAATAAGAATTTAAATATTTTGTTAAAAGTGACAGTAAAAGACACGTGGATGTGTTACATGGTGGATGAATATCAGACGGTGGGAAAGATCAACTATGATATCGTGCAATTTGATGGGGGGGGGGGGGGGGGGTTTCAATGATGCATACAGATCGCACGTTGCCGGGAGCAAGATGGTTTAACCGACTGACGTGTATCTGCCAAGTTCCCGATTGTTGTACAAAGGGCTGGTATTGACCGATTTCGCGCATCGACGTATGTGTAAGAGCCGTCCGTAAAAGCAACTGGTTTGCCGAACATGCAACCGGATGATTACCAACGCACAGGAACACTCTCGTCTAAACTGGTTACAGTATCGTTCGTGATCCACCCAACCTCTTCCGCTAATGATAGTTCACCATGACAAACCCCGCATCGATATCGACAATCTGCAAAAGCCACAATGGCGACTGCCCTTGTCCACCTGAATCAAAGCTAAGAGCAGTGCAGCGTTGATTCATGCTGTCTATAGCACGATGACCGATAATTTAACGCCAGCTCAATTTAATGCAATATTCAAAACAGAATAAACTTTTTAGCACGGATTTTATTATTATCACGCTCGAAATTTTTTTCTCTGAAAATATTCTTTATCGAAAACAAATACGCGATAATTCCGTGAACGCCATAATTCAAAACGTGCGATAATTTCCAAAGCAACTGTAAGCGGAGAACCGTATTCATCAACCGTATTCATCAATTCAGCTAAGCGACATGTTGCGCGCATCTTTCTTTGGGTAAATTATTTTATGCAGAAAATTTTTATGTCCCACTCCAAAAGAAATATGTTTAATTTCGCGCGGAAAATCTTCGAAACATCATTCAAAAAGATATATATATATATTCGTTTTCTTGTTAAAATGCATAACGTATACAACGGAAAAATACGAAGACAGTTTGCAATATTTACTATCCGACTTACAGTAAGTTCTTTCCAATCTCCAGCATTCGCATTTATGTGTCACGGGACCTCGACGACGTAATCTCGAGTCTAGGGAGACGACTCTTAAAAGCCGCGATAGCAACCGAGACCCTTTGCTCATTCGGGCGAGTTGAATCTCAACGATACTTCGTTTCGGTATATACGTACGTAAAGTGTTATTCAAAGAAATGCTGTGACAGAACTTGTAAGCTTGTAAAAATGTCACGTTTGATGATACAAGCGGACTTCCGTCTTAGGTAAGAGATGCAGCAAGATACTCGAAAAAGTTTGTCGATAAGTCCGCAACTTTTCTTTACCTTTATGCTGCATTACATCTGTCTAACTTCTCCTTCGCCTATTCTCCAATTTGCTATACGAAACCTCGCTCTAACCACGAGAATCGTCGTGCGATACCAGAAAGTAGCGAAATCTTCTTTACCAGTTCAACCAAGCGGAATCTCGTCAATACCCGCATCGCCTTTATTCATCGGCAAGGCACCCTTTTACGTGTCGAGGCTTTTGCAAAAAACACACTGAAAGACATCGAATGTACCATAAAATATCAACCGATCAAAAAAAAAAAACAACAGTAATTCTTTTATTCTTATGTCGTATTTCATATTTTAATAATTTTTTTAAGTATGTAAACAAAAAGAAAGTCAAGATAAAGTTTGTAATTTTCACAGAATTTCTGTTGTGCCCCAACACCTCGTTCATCTTTTTCAGTCATACGGAAGATTGCGTGGATTTTTGAAGAATGAAGCTGTCCCCTCGAAACAATACGGAAACTAGTTCTCGGCATTGTTCGGTGAAACGAAACATACGCAGGTTATTATAATATCTTTCATGTCATTAAAATATTATTATTTAAATAGTAAACGATAATATCCAAATATATTTTATATCAGAAACTTTTCCTTTGTCCTCGAGAAGATTCACTCCCTTCCAAAAATTATTCGTAATGACACCATTTAAATAATTCGAATTGTAAATCTGCTCTTTACAGAAATATGAATTATAATCTTGCAAGCAGTTATGTTTTATATCAAGTTGCAATTATAACAGTATATTCGTAGAATGATGAGAATTATATCCTAGAGTCGAGGTAGAAGGAGAAGTAACTCATTTGGAGTATCGACTTTCCATCACTATTACGCAGCGTATCGGCCCGTTTCTCCTTTTTCGTTAATAATTCATTTTTTCACAACTTAGTTGCGGAACAGCCGACTATTAATCTTGTCACTGCGGTGATCCCTGAAATTGAATTTCCGCAGTGACAGATATTCGAGGATTGCGAGATGGTCATGTAGAACAGCCGTAGGGTTCTACCTCGAAAACGTGCATTCCCATTTCCTTTTTTTTTTTTTTTTTTTTTTAATATACAGAATTTTATAACGACCGGTCCGGATTTGTCGCACAGACTGACTGTTTCATCGAGTGTCTCTTTGACGTTCCTCATCGATAGCAGGTTGCCAACTCTGCGGTGAGAATATAGGACAATATAGAACACAATATAGATGGATTCTCCGATTTAACTTCTAAACAATGAAAAGAAATAAAATAATCGTTGGTTCATTTTTCAATCAAATCTGCGCGAAAGTGCGACGATACTTGTTCAAGATTGCAAATGAGAATCTTGTCTGCCGATAAAAGTTTGCGCAGTTATCGCGTATTCGTTGTGTACGTATGGAAACTGGTACGTGTAGGACGTATTCTCACTCGCGAGAAGTGGGCCGTGCACCAGCTGTCGTTGAGCCTCGTTACCGTTCCCGTCACGTCAGTGGTGTGTGTTGCCACGATAAATCTGGCATGCCCGAATCTCGCGCGTTATTACTTTGCGCTTTACTCGCCCCCCGGCTTACGAATGGGTACCAAAGTCAGATGGTATATTTCATCGGAGCTTACCCATTTCTTTGTCCGCATTACGCGTCTTTTATTATCATCGCAATCATATCTATATATATATATATATATATATGGTACAACTTTTGTCTTTATTATTAAATGAAAAAAAAATCTATAAAAGTTCAAAACTTCGTTTAGTATATATATATATATATATATATATATATATATATACTAAACGAAGTTTTGAACTTTTATAGATTTTTTCAGCATATATATATATATATATATATATATATATATATATATATATGCTGAAATAAAGAAAAATGTGGAATATTTAAGAAGAAGAAGAAAAATAAGCGAAACGAAAGATTCGGTAATGTGTTATTTTATAAACACCAAATTAAGCAAATTATTACTTTGAAATTTTACATAATCGTATAGCAAACAACGCTTTTCCGTGCTCTTTTATAACATGTCCAAGCCACGATCGCGGTATTTCTTTCAGAATGACAGACAGAGGGGATAAACTTTAAGTTGGCACCGAAATTACTCGCAAGCCAGATAAAGTTTACTGCAACTTAGATAACAACATGAGGTCATCAAACAATCGGAGTAGCAGCCCGCAATGAAACCGCGCTATTGCCAATTGATCGAATCGGCCCTGGCTTCAGGTCTCGTAGTTTCCACTTGATAGGATCGATAGGGTCGAAAGCAGTCGACCGGATAAGGTTAAGAAGTATAGTCCAGATCAATTGAAAGGTATTGACCTTGCACGTTCCAGGTGTTACCCTCGGATAAAGAATTACGTCAATTTATATCGCGAGTTTTGGCCACCTCCTCCCCTAACCCCCGGCGTGTTGCAAAACTTTCGTCGTAAACGTTAAGCTGCTTTACGAGATTACACCGCTGGCAATTTACATACGATTGAGTTACGGTGCTTGCGGTGCCGGCGTTTCTAGGAAAGGCAGTTAAAAGTATACCAGTGTCGCCTGCATGTTTGCACGTTCGCCGGAAATCGGAAAAGGGCGAGGCTATTTTCAAATTGTACGATTTACTCCAAATAAGACTACCTTTTTAGCAAACTGTTCCTGCCGACGAGCGTACGTTCAGCCGAGAACGAGGGGCTTATGCAAATGCAGTTAACATCTTGTTTTACTCGCTACACTCACGGCACCCGAATCGAACATACACATTTTCCATGTAGAACGCGAATATAATCCGATGGAAATTCATAATCCCAAGACGATTATGTCTATTATCTGTTTCGCCGTACTCGTGAAACGCTAAAGTTTGGAAAGGAAATACTGATTGTATGGAAACACGAGAAATTCAAAATGCACGTTTGTATGCCAAGAGGCGCGCGCGCACACACACACACACATACACACACACTTCAATTTCTAGATTGCACGAAAAATCTAGCGCATAGGCACTGTCATATTCCGAAACTGAGAAAGATAAACTCGAAGGAAAAGTTTGTAATTGCACGACGATTACAATTTAAATATACGCTTTAGCACGATCAGAATTCACAAGTATCTCTCTCTCTCTCTCTCTCCGGCAATGCCGGACCTTTAATGAATATTACTCTTGGATCGGTGTACCTGCTCGTATAACGCGAGTACGCGAGCAAATCCAACGAGATATAGACTACGTTCAAGTTTTGCCGCTTTCCGCGAGCCGTATTATTAAACTTCCGGTAAGCCGAAAGCGAGCATATTCTAGCTTCGATCTAAGATCGTAATAGCGAACTTTTGCCCTGGAGCCACAACGGGATTTCTCCGGCTATTCCCGCGGAAACTGAGCAAAATTATTCTCCGGCGCGTGACGACCGAATTGATTAGATCTAAACTTGCCTCCACGAATACAACGTGATATCCAAAGCGCTCGGACGTGACGACAGAACGTTACGTAGCAGCGAACGAGAGTGAGAAATTAACGTATCGCTCGCTGTTCCAACTAACGATGGAATTTTCAGCAATTCCGCTCGATGAACCCGAGCGTTGCTAGACGTTGACAAGTTAAAACCATCGAAATATTTCCACTGCACTCGCGCGCGAGCGCATACGAGAGAGCGACAGGTATCGCGTGAAAACGCGTTACGGGACAAAGACGGAAGACGAAAAAAAAAAGAGAGAGAGAGAGAGAGAGAGAGAGAGAGAGAGAGAGAGAGAGAGAGTCGTTTGTTCCGTGCTGCTAACCACACGTGTGATGCACACGCATCTACGTAACGGGCTCAATGATGCTGACCGAAGCAATGAATATCGTACGCTCCGCACGCTCGACCAAATTAAATGTGATACACTCGCCGCGTAACGTTGGTCAGTTATACGACGCGTGTAACCAAGCTCGTTATTCTTCTTCTATTGTCAAAAAAATTGCTCTCGCGAATTTCGCGCATATATACTTGATCTGCGGTTTAATGACTTTTATCTGCTTACCAATCTGGTAACCAACATTACACGGAATTCTTTATTGCCGCGTTAAATTTTTCATTTAAAATTTATAGCACGTCGTGCACGTCGTGCTCGAATTAATAATTGCGCTTCCTATCTAGCGCTAGGGATTAGCCGGCTTCAAACGCGATAATAAATATGTGACAAATTTCAAACTTGTAACAAGCAAGCGCGTATACTTTCGTTAGCCGTTACATGAATTATCTTTATCATAAAGAACACAACCAGATTATCACGCGAAAGTTTGATTCGAAAAAGGACATTTTACTGATTTATGAACCAGTTACGAAGTCTAGTAAAGCAATGAATACCAGCATCGCCACCAAACGATCCATCAAGCTGAATATAATTCAGCATCTGTATTTGACGTCATATGACGTAGTACGTTACGTATAACTAAACGCTGTCTTTTTTGTAGATGTTCCGTTCATGCGTCACTTCTGCGCGCCCATGCGAGGAAAATGCAAATATACGTGTATACGGTAACGTTATAGCTGCGAGCAACGCTCGACATATGATATTACTCCGAATAGCAGCACCAACGTTCGTATGGATTTTTACATGGAGATTTCGCGCTCACTTACGACCCCATACAAAATGTATGTTGGTTACGATGAGGTACGTGAGCCCGGGATAACGTGAGTTTTAACGTAATAAGTCGCATACCACTAATAAAACTCGATACGATTCGCCTAACACGTAAATAAAACGTTCGTATAAGGCGCGATGCACGATACGGCTACGCTATAACAGTACTATTACTTTGCTAATGATGACTTTAGTTATACATCGTTATAAAATTCTAATTGCTAATTAATAAATCTTACAGCTATACGTATATATATATATATATATATATATATATATATACACACACTATAATTACAGCTTTAATATCACGCTCTCGGAAAGTACTGTAGTGAGAGGAAATCGGGTAATGGATAGATCGCGCATAATTATCGCCGGCGCTGAAAATAAATAAAAGCCGTTTTTCGCTTCCCTTCATTTTATGCCTCGCGATTTCCATATACGAATATATGGCATTTTATCCGTCCATCTGTTATAATCATATGTCTATGAGTGTTATCGACGGTCACCATATCTCACATCTCACATCCCGTCGTGTAATATACACGAGACATGAGAGAACAAGCGGGACGCATGTATCGCTGCAATTCGTGACTTCGCCAGCAGAGCTGGCGGCTCCGGCGGCTCGTGGTAACAGGGGCATTGTTTTTGTCGGACACGTTGCCTGGATACTAATGCGTTCGAGCACCTAACGTCCGGCTATACGTTAAGCCCGATGCGCCACGTAAATGCGGCTTACGTTCGCACGATAACGGATCCTTAAACCGACGTATGCAATATCGGTTCGCGTTAACAGTAATCCGTTTCGCCGAAGCGTGTCGGGGGGAGGGGAGGGGAGGGGGGAAGGAATCGCCTATCCGGAATAATAAAATCTAGCGTGGCCCCTTTGCGAGAATCCGCGAGATTTTGCAGCCGGTAACATCAGACGTAGAGTAACACCCCCGGTCTGGCAATATACGCTCGCCGACGTCGTCGTTTTAGAAATAAATCGATATTTACCTGGATTTACGGCGTGGCAGTGGTTGAGGAGCGGCAGCCAACAGAGCAGTAGCACCGCTCTCTGCATCTGAAATCAGAATTAACGTGTGAAATATTTATATAAACGCATATCGCTTTCACGATTCCACGGCGGATAATTATAGCAGCCCGCGAAAACTTTCCAAAATCTCGCCGCAATTAAAATTATAATTACATTCCCTTTTCATTACAAACACTTTGATGAATTTAAAATCTTCTTTAACGAAAGCTTAATAACTCCTGATTAGGTAGGAGGTACTTGTCATTGAAAATTAAAGCATTCCTAGCCTTTCTGCGAATCCAGTTTCGAGGGATTAAATAGCTAACGAATACTCTAATTATCTTAATAGAGACTTGACGTGAATTTTGATTGACAAGACACACAAATTTTCTTAAAAATTACAAAGTTTCAAATTGAGGATAAATAATATATTTTTGCAAACTCTATTCGAGAAACGAAATTAAGGGTAGGATTTTTTAATGTTAGATCTGGTTTGTCGAACGTAAAAAACTTGTTATTTTTCATAAAGGTAAAATTTCAAAAAAACAAAATGTGTGATTACTCCAGTGCTGTCACAACTTCCTTTATCAATAATCAATATTACCACGTGTATACTTTGTATAATTGAGAAAATCCAGCGGTCATCCCCCAACTCGATAAATATTTGGACATGCTTTAAATAAATCTGCGGTTAAAAGTACATAATATATTTCATGCTATTAATTCGAAAGATAATTAAACTTTTAATATTAATATTTATCATTTCATTTCACACGCGTGTACACGCGCGTCCCGTGTGAGGCCGTAATGGAAAATAATCCGCGCGGTTTGACGCGCGGTGATTAACGTGACGCTTATTACGCGTGAGTATGTTGCAGATACGAGAATACGCATATCCCACATACGAGAAATACAGGAAGCTCTCACACATGGCGAATGTATAGGGAGTAAGGCAATCCTCTACTGTCCATTGTGCCGATAACAAATGAACTCGGCGTGTGCATACGCCGTCGTGCATGCGCATCAGAATGCACTCGCCATGAGTTCGCACGCACGAACGCTCGGTTCACAAAGGCAGCCGTGCAAGAAGCATCGTACTGAATTTTTGCGAGAAATGCAGTTCGCCTCTTTGCTTCGGCTAACTCTCTGCGCATCGTCCACCGCATAAAAAGACCGACATTCGACGATGATACTACGTACCAAACGATTTGCCGCTTCAGCTCCAATATCAGTCGCGCGGAATTTGCATCACCTAACCAATTCCGGATAATAAGAGTACACCCATTAAGTCTATTAGATTGCTCTCTGTCTTTCGTTTAAAGAAATTTTATTTCACGTTACGGCAAAATGCATTATTTACATACTTTTTATCATTTATTTCCATTTTCGTAATCTCTCATTAATTTTGTAAATTTCAATATCTTTTCCTGCGGATTCGATATATTATATACACAATGTGAATATAGAATAGGGAGTGGTGCAAAACGAATAAAGTTAATAAAGTGAATAGAAAAAACGTTTATTGACATGTAAATGAGAAATTCATGCACGATATAAAATATAGTCAATACCTGTCATTTGTGCTCGTGATTCAACGAATATCATTATGCAGTTTAAAGCCCACAACTGCTATGGTATCTTTATGTTGCTATGCAAATGGAAAGTGTCAAATATTTGGACCCATTCGTATACATATCGCGGCTCGATAATATGTGACAAGTACAATACAGACAAATAGTCTTTAAATAATGCCTCAAAATAATGCTTTTTATTATTGTGACCAAAATATATGCAAGACATAATAATTCAATAATACGACTTTTACGAATAAAGTTTGCCGAACGTAACAAATGATGACTCGATGTCCGCCTCGATGAACGGTATTAATCTCATTTTACGGGAGATATGAAATAGGCACGAAAGGTCGCATTGGGCCGAAAGGTCGCACAGGTCAAAAGTGCACCGACGATTGTATTCTCCAGGCACGGGCTGAGTTGTCAAATAGGGCAAAATTGCCGATCAAATCTTAAATTAACTTAACGAGCGTTCTCACGAGCGTTCAATCATTTATATGTATTACTTGAACATGCCATGAAGATGTTGATTTTATGTGAATTATTTTTAAATAGAACTTTCTTAATTAGAACAAAACAGCTGCCTATTTTAATACCAAAGATAATGTGTTTTATAATCTCAACTATTGATTAACGATTTCTACAATTTTGTTAATTTTTTTTACGTCTTTTTTTATTTTTGCAAACATATAAACGAGAGCTAACGAAATGTGTGTTAATAAACCGTGCTTAAATGTTATCGTTTTAGAAATTAGGGGGCATCCGGTACACGTTGAGCTGGCGCAATGTACCGAGATGTAATAACATGCATATACGTGCACGTGGGGCACCAATCCGATATTTGCTTCAATGATGCCGCAAAATCGTATTACTCGCTACTAAAAATCGCCCAAGATGCAAGCTGTTCTCATTACCATACCATAAAATATAACATAAATCGTTATATCAAAATGTTTTATTCAATCATATTAATACTATACTATCAATAATCTATTTCGATAATTATAATCTTTTAAAAATTTCTAATCTAACGCGTGTATAACGCCCTATTTATAAAAAAATTCTTCTTTGATAAAAAAATTTAATGAAGATATTTCTATAAGATTTCTATAAGACGTATAAAGAGACTGATGGGAGACTAAAGAAGAAATCCGTAAGCGGCATTTCCAAGTGCCAATAATTCACACACTTGACAAGAAATCATTTCAAATTGTTACTTGATGCGTCAACTTTCAAGGCACAATCATTGCAGTTGATCATAGTAGAGACATTGCACCTATCCTTAGAAACGATACAAATATCACAAATTATTAATCTATATAGTAAAATCCGTAAGAAAATAACAAAACATATCTTTCTTATTTCGCTTTATTCTTCTAACATTCTAGAATCAAAGAAAATCCGTCAAAAACGACTTGTGAGCCATGCAGCTCAAAGACTCTCAGCAAATTTACAATAGCAATCGCGAGAGAAGGGGGGGAAGGGGGGGGGGGAGGGGAGGAATCCGTTTTCTGTTATTCGTATCGTCTTCGATGTAAGTAAATATTCGTGATATCGGTTGTATCGTTCTTCGTCGCTCATGGAATGTCGTCCGTGGAACGATACGCGTACAAAAGCCACACGCTTCGTCGGCAATGCGAGACCCGGGAAAGCTTTGAACTTGTTCCGGAAACACGAATCTGTTGCGCGTGACATGGTTAAACAAGAACGAAGAGTTCAAAGAACATCAACGAACTATAGAATAGGGGTAGCAAACAGACCCACGCGACGAACACAAGTACTAAAAATGTTTATTCTTGGAGACTGATAATACCGAAGTTTCCGATTAAATTTGATAACGAGTATTTGAAACTTTGAGTTAGTACGTGTCACGCCTTCTTGTTGGCAATCAAGAATTTTGAATAAAAGTTTCCCAACAAATTTTCCCGTTTTAAAATTTAAAGCTGCATATTTTATTATAGAAAAAAATCGCGAAAATAATTGCAAGAAAATCTTATCTTCTTATATTATTTATGATTAACGCATATTTATTACGACAAAACTAATTTATGCATTTAGATATAAAAAAAGTAGGTAAAGAGGCAACAACGTTACGCTTATTATTAAGATTGATAAGTTTTAACAGAGAGAGACATCAGACGCAAGTCTTAGTATTGCAAAATTGTTAACAATATTATATACGTGAAATACGTACGTTACAGCGAAGTACGTTAATACGATTCTCGACTGCTTTATACGTTCACATTGCGGCTTTAGTAGTCGCACGACGAATCATTCCTACACGAAGCAGCAATTTAAGCAGACAGGTAGGTATGTACCACGTACGACGGATTGCACCCCGTAGACAGATGAGTCGCTAAAGTTTACCGCTCTTCCGCGCGAAAGTTCCCGTCCTACGGAAAGCCTGGCCAACATTCACGTCCGTTCACAACCTGTCTGGCTCTCTAGTACGACCTTGCGCGCACAAGAAATTCAGATAGCAGATTGCAGTGGCGCAACGGAAGCATGACAGTACCATCCCTGCGGCCACCTGGCCACAACAGCGGACTCACTAACGTAAAATAGCAATGAAGCAGAGAGAAACGAGCGACTCTTTTTAGGTTCGGTCTGGAGATCGCCATATTGTGCAGCGTGCAATCGCCATATCTTCTCATAATAAAAGATAAATGTTCAAAATAAAGAAATATAATAAAGAAAAAAAAAAAAATAAATAATTTTATTCCGAGGAAAACTTTGATCTTTCAAGAAATTATCCGATTGATTAAGAAAACCCATAATATTTCAATTTAATATTTAAAATATACAAATTTAGTATATGTAGCGATGTATAGTAATAGATTAAAGTTTAGACTTTGTATGAGCGTGCATAATTTGATCAGATTGATCAAAAATTTTTTAAAGATCTAAATATAAATAAGACGGCACATTATTTAACGGCACATTGTTGTTTAATCCGTAAATATTTAAATATTTTGGCAGTCATTACTCACTGGACTCGTACCGATATTACGCAGATTTAACATCGTATCGTTATGAGTGACGGATGCGATTTCCCTACTATATATATATATATATATATATATATACGGCTCCATTTCGGCACGAGCGAGCAATCATAAACTCTATCGCGGCGATACTAAATCATAAAGTAAGAACGACAATGACTACCAGCACCATCATTCGCAGTAGTCGCATGCATCCACATGCGGATGGGCAAAACTTTGCTGTGGCTGACAGATACATACGTGCAGCGAGCGACAATTCTACGCGATTGCTTCCTGAACATACGACCCGCTAGATTCATGCGTAGACTGAGTATGTAGCGATCAATCTTATTTGCCGATCCGACTAATAAAGAACAATAACGTGTGAAAATTATGATAAAGAGTAAAATGCGTTGCAATTTGTAAGAAAAAACTATAATAAAAAGATTCATAAACGAGAATTAAATCGTTTATTCTTATTAGCAAACTAAAAGTCATCTCGCGTAAAATTAATATCACGTACGTTTATTATTCCTATTTATATCGACCATAAAACGTGCACGAGCAAAAGAGTATATACATAGAAAGATAAAGATATGCGTGATGTTGGTGCACTGAACTTAACTTGATCAAACAAAAATATGTTGATACGAAGATCTGTGAGCTTATCTGCGGAAGTAATATATCTTCAACCGAAACTTGGAAAGTATCACGCGGCAACAGCGGAGAAACTAGCAAGATGCAGTATCCCTACAGTATCATATAGAGAATCATCAGATTGATCCTGAAAATATCCACCGCTAGTTTTCGCATTTTCATAGTTATCTCGAGACAGAGATAGTAGATCAATTCGAATGAATACACGACAATTTTCTTTTAAAAGGAGTGACCAGATCAATTTATTGAGCTCGAGAGAAGTGAAAATAATATAGCATTCAAAGTGAAGAAAGGAGTCAAAACGAGAAGTAATAATAAGAATAAAGAGAGAACAATAACAGATAAGATCGAGAATAGAACTGTTTGACTTAACCAACGCGATGCGTTCGGTGCCATCAAAATTAAAGGAATGAGTGAGAAAAAAATAGTCAAGGATGACTATTGCTAGTTGAGCCTTTTAGTATCCAGCGAGGCTGAAATGCGGGTCATGACATCACATTTCTCGAAATGGCCCGCTCTAATTGCCAAACTGCAAGGATGTTACAAAGTACAAAAATAACAAAAAAGAAGGAAAAGAAGGATAAGAAAGGTATTTAGATTTAATAAAATTAAATTTTGTAAATAATTATATAAGTAGTCTTTTCCGTTTATAATGTGTGATTATTTGTGCATGAAAATTTATTATTAAATTTTATTTTTATTCCTCTAAATAGTAGAATATAAAAATTTGTTATAATGTATGTGTGTGTGTAAAATTCCTGTTTCTCATCTTTCTAAGAAATATTAATTCAAATTTACCAAAGAGAGTTAAATAGACATTTATATACGCACATTATGTATGCACCAAACAGAACAAATACAGAGAGAACTACTTTACAATTTGCATGAATTAATGAGTATTTCTATGCAGCAGCTATGCGACTAGCGCAAAATCGAACACGGTATCCTTTGCAAATACCATAATTCCATTATAATCCGGATGTAGGCGGACGATAACGATAACGATAAAGGGACTGCACCTGTCCGAAACGAGAATACAGGACCTGCGCTCTGAAAGCTGTAGATTTTCAACCAAACCCGCGCGTTAATGAATATCTGCGAAATAATACGTAATTACGCGAATAATCGTAATACAACTGAAATGGTGGCCGAAATTATACACTAGGCGCAATCGGGCCACATCTGGAACGACAGTATTCGAAGCATGTGAGATCGTATGAGAATGAAATTAAACATTCACGCGCAATAAATCTCTACTATTCGTATTTGATAACCTGCGAATGTCGCATTGCAATTTAACGCAATTACGTTTATTGTATCATAATTTCTATTTTTGTTAGCTTCCCGCTAGTATCGATACGACAAATCATCGACGACCACTAACCATCCATAAAACTGCAATCTATTGAAAAATTGCTTACCGTGCATCAATTATTTTTTTATCGCAACTTGATACGATAGCAAATCAGGATAATACGAGATGAATTATTCGCGCATTTAAAAAAAAAGGAAGAAAAAAAGGAAAAAATATCTTGAACCATCAATTCTCATACATTTGTTAAAAGTTTGAAATAAAAGTAGAAGAAATCCGATGTTATATCAAAATATGTTATGTGCCCTAACGGAATAGAAGGGAAACATAAATCTGGACTTTGACTTGTGCTTTTTTTAAAAAAAAATAAGTTTACTATCCCAAATAATATATATAAATGCATAATTCACATATGATGATTTTATACAGCATATACTCGATATAAAAAATTAAAAATATATTGTTTATATCATGTTTAGTTGCGATTATTGATATGTAATTTCATTTACAGATTTGTTTTTAAAAATTAAACAAAAAGAGAAAAACTTTAAATATACATAAATATAATAAATATACATAAGACACTGTCATTTTTTAAAATAAAATATATAGGCACAAACTTGTCCAAAATAAATTAAAAGAAAAGATAATAGTAAGAAAGATTCTTTTTCCTGCACGACTACGATCCGCCTGTCTACTACATTACACTTTGTTTGAATAATTAAGAAATTTGCATTTATTTTCTCTTTAACACATTTGTGCTGCAAGCACAATTCTACAAACATTCATCTGCCAGATGCATATAAGAGATCAATATAAGAGAGAGCACTTTATTTAAGAGTAGAAAATGCCGTATGATAGTAAAGATAGTGAAGAAAGAAAATTAAATTATTTGTTGCGCTCGCATTGAAAAGAAATTCTCTCTTTAAAAATTATCTAAACGACATAGAAAATTATAATGTTCTCTCATAATAAAAGAATATTTAAATAAATAAATGTGCAAGTAGATTAAATTTAAGAATTTAGCCTTACATTGTCGGTACATCGAATCGCGAAATACGTGTACGCTACGAGCAGCACAAAGAGTTTCGTGCGCGTCCGTTGGTTGAAAACTACAAAAGCGGGCGGTGGAAACTTTAATGAAGGACTCGGCTACTCTATGGCGCGGAAACGAACGCACGGGCGAAAAAAAGCACGAATTTCGTGTCCGCCGTTGAACTTTCACTTCTCTTAGCCGGAGATGAGGACTTTCCAAAGTTCTGTCGGTGGTATCGCAACAATGGATAGGTGAAACGACGATATTCTCAATTCCGTCTGGGATCGTACGTAACGAGCCCGCACTCACGTTGTATTCGCGTAGAAAGTGGTAACTTTCTTATATATCTAGAATTGGCTCACAACGCACTACTTGCGTACAATCGAAAGATTTCTCAAATGTCTCGATTGTCCAATTTAGGACATATTGGAGCCAGAGATACTACTACTTGGAAACATCGCGGAAAATCTTTCGAAAAACCTTTCGAAGCACAAAGGAAAACATTTTATTGGATACACGCAGCAAAGTACGTAAAAAAGATTATTACAATAAAAAGTTATTCTTTAAAGCAAATAGTATTCGACCGTTTCTTACTTCAATTTTCGCTTTTAAATACGCAATTTTCCAAACTTCCATTGCGTACAATGACAAAACTCGAAAAAGTAGAAAAGATGACGTAAATTATTAGAAGAATGAAATCGTCTCTACGAGAAACAGAATGGAGACGGAAAGTGCGAACGTTAGAAAAGGAGAGAAGAGGTGATAGGACGTAACTTCCACTTCCACAACAATGTTGATCTCTGTTACGAAATAAAACATGATAGATATTTGGAGGGATAGGATAGAGCAAGTGAATAAAGGGAGGGTACCGAAAGAAGAGAAGAAAAAAAGTCACCATGCTGTTTGGCGAGGAACTAATGAGACTCCGTTGAGCGAGAGACAAACGCGTTCCGGAAAATGGAAATCGATTTTCTCTCTTTTTCTTCATCCTTCCCCTTCCCCTCCCCCTCTCTTTCTCTCTCGCTATCTTTCTCGTTTCCTAACTTTGCGTTTACTTCCACGCACAGACGATTATCATGATGAGTAAATTGCACCGCATCATTTTTTTTTATTATGGATTCTTTTTATATCTGTACAATATTAATTTCTAAATAAATAACGCTGTCAAATTCTCGATTACACAATACTGAATAACTGCATAGAATATTTCATTATTATTGTACGAGATTGTATAAGATAGAAAAAAAATATATCAAATAAAAACATATAAATTATATGCAAACTAAAAAATCAAATTGAAATTAAAATAAAAAAATCAAATGATTGTTTCGTATTTTGTCGTATTAAAATATTCATCTCAATAAAATGTTAATAATTGAACCATCGGAAATAATAGAGTCCCGTCACGGATGCTGTTCACAGTCGATCGAGGAAAGGATGATGTTACTTGTCGATAATCTTCGTACTTTCGTACTTCAAGTAACCATCCTATCGCTACTTTAACTAACGGCTTTATCCGAGGTCATTGGTATCGAAGTTAGGATTAGTTGCTGTTATCGACCAAGAATGCCAGTATATACATATATATATATACGAATCCAAATCCTCGCCTTCATTATCCCTGTCGATTGCACATACAAGTCTAGACAATGTTTCACAATGAAACACTCTGTGCACAAGACTGCTTACTCTCGATCTCTTTCTTAATTCTCTATTTTAGAAGTGAGAATAATCTTTTCTGATATTTTCTTTCAATTCTCAAATACTTTGCGTTATAAAAATTATTTTTAAACTATTTTTAACTACATACTAGTTTCATTTAACAGTTTTATTTAATATTAACAGAAAAATATTCTCGATATTATAATAATGAACAATAATAAACCTAATGAGAATCAGTGCTGTAAACGGTGCGCAAATTATATGTTTTATCTTAAATACGTTTATTTATTAATAAAAAATGCCAATTATTTACAATAATATTTTATTAGGTAGTCTATTGTTTATAATAACTGTGAACAGTATTACAAGTAGCACATTTGTCACATTCACGTCACATGATAAGCTACTTACAAATAAACAATGAATATTCGCAATTACAATTATATTTTGCATATTAACCTTAATGTGCAAAAAAGACTTTGGATTTTTAAAATAGATATATTAGAAAATTTATAAATCATAATCAAAATATTTAAGTAGATCGAGTAATCATTACTCTTTAATATGTAAAAATTTTATGTTAATGTTAATTTTAACATGTTATTTTATTTTAATCAAATTTTATTTACATTGTGTGTGTGTGTGTGTGTGTGTGTGTGTGTGTGTGTGTGTGTGTGTGTGTGTGTGTTTAAACATATATGCATATAATTATCGGAAAACGATGGCAGAGATTCCCTCACAACCTAATAAAAACCGCTATTGACTTTGAACAATGTTAACGAATATCATTAGTTTGCGAGTTTGCGTGCGCCTTTATCCTAAAAGTTTTAAGCAGAAGAACACGACGAGATGACTTGTCTTTAGCTCAATCCTCTCCTCCTACCCAAATAATCTTGTTTTTGTAATAAAGCTCAAGCTCATCATAAACGAATTTATAATATTAGAATCGTATCTCGCACGCTTGTGCTAAGAATGTAAGACAAAGTCATCCATCGGATTAAAAAAATGCGGGTCGTAAATAAGAGTCGCCGCAGGAGTTTACTTCCGCAGGCAAATGTATAGCGCAGTTAGTTTCCCGTAGATAAGCGTACGCGGCACGAAATTGTGTGAGTTGTAAAATAATTCTTTAAAAGCCAGTTAAAATGAAAAGTTAATTAAGCAACTACATCGTTTAATTCTTATTTCAAAGATTATTTTTCAAATATTTTAATAATAAAATATCTTTCGCAATTTATAATTATATTTCAATATATTTACTACCGAAACGATAAGCGGCTTATGATAAATTACTATTTATCATAATTATATATCATTCACTAACATAAACTTAATTAGATTCAATCATACTTTTGCTTTAAATTTTCCTGCACTTCTCGCAGATCCTAATAAAATCATGAGCATACATAGATAATTCTATGTATGCTCATTATTTCATTAGAACCTGCGAGAAGCGCAGGAAAGTTTAAAGAGAAAATATTTTGAAAAGTTTATAACTTTATTTCTTGGTCAACTGATTTAATGATTCATCCGATGTGTTAGTCATTAATCACCCGACGTAGAATGCAGCAGGCCAAGTGCATTTTAATATGAGTACATGATATTGTTGATTACATTTTATTACCTAATATTTCAAGCTATATTAGCCGCGTATTCATGTGGAGATTAATATGATCCAAAATAAATATGCATCTTGCTCATAAATATTAAACCCCTTTGCAAAATATTTCTTAAATATGTGCGTTCTCAAATATGTATATTTTAATAACGCGTTTTACAAAAAAAAAAAAAAAAAATATTGTGAGAATAATAATTGTAATTAAATAAAATATAATTAAATAATTATATCCTATGTCACTTATTGTTGTTTTAATATTTCAAAAGCGGAAACTAAAACGCCTTGAAAAACGTAGACAAAAATTTAAAAGAGCGAGTAGCAAACCTTCCAGCATATTTCCTTAGGTTATCTAAAACGTCTTCGTGCGGCAGGCAAAGGAACGGGGCATATCCTTAAAACGCGTCTATTAAAGTTTCTCTTCCCTTATTACAGCGGTGGCTTAAAGTTTCAGGTTAAAATGAATAGCTTCCTTACGGTAGCGGTAGGTGTTAGCTAGCCAGTCCCGACGAGGCCTCGGTACAACGACGTGGCAGACATTATATTATTATATCCGCAGGAATAAAAGGAAACAATCTCTCGGGCCCATTATCGCTCTGGCGTAAAAGCGCAGCTTAACATTTTCCTTCGCGAGAAGTCTGCTCGCTCTACCGTTCTAGTATTCGCGTACAACGCGAAATATGCCCGACTCCGCTATGGAGTCAGTCTAAGCTGTCTTAAACTGCTCGAATGCTCGGAGAAATATATCCCTTAACTTCAGCGCGAATGAATCTTTGATCACAATGATATCTCTGTCGTCGCTGACAGGATCCGCGTAAATGCCAGGTTATTAACTATTAAAGCTAAAGAAAATTCGTCAGCGGGACACGCTTTCAGATATAATCTTGCAATTTCTCCGGATCCGAGAAAAATCATCATACATATTTCAAACGCATTAGAAAACGTGAATAAAGTAATATGTAAATAAATAACTAAATACCTTAACATATCTTTAGCGTATCTTTCTACCATGTTTTTCTACATATATTCATAGAGTACTCGGCTCGTCTACCGTACAGCGTGATAGTCTGTGCACGCTAATTAATATTTGCTATCGTACATTTTTGTGTCTCACCTCATTTCTGCATTTTTCTCCCAAGAAATTATTCTGCGGTAACATAAGTGATTTTTAGCATCCTAGTGTCTAATTTTCTTACAAAAAATATTTCTCATCCAAATGAGAAAACATTTTTCTCGCAAAGATCAATCAATTGTTCTAGATTCGCTTAAATAACGTAACTTTATTAATTCGATATTTTTTCAACTAAATCGTCGTATATTTCGATCTTTAATCTATGAGCACTTATTCATATGCATGAAATTGCTAGACGATCATGTAAACAATAGCATAACCGTATGTGCGATTACCGCATTTTCGATGCCCACTGTATAATTATTCAACGGATTTAATGCATTCACAAATACGCCCGTTGCACTGTGATCCTCGGCTGTTTATTAACGATATAATATGATGATTTGACCGTTATTATTTTAGTATAGACAAAAGTATATCAACGATATTATTAACAAACAAAGCAACGATATAGAATATTCATTATGCAATTACAGAATTCGTGAAAATTAATTGCCAAATGGTTAAACTCGATGGAATCCGATCGAGTTCGACCTTTAATAATTGCTCTTTTCGATCGTGATTATCGCAGTCGCTGTATCTCCCTGCTCAGCTTACTTTACGGATCAAACTAGAATGAGACTGAACGCACACTATCTCAGCCATGTTACTACACGAGCCATGTTCCGCTTGAACAAAGGTGAAACGTTTCAAAAGGAGCCATTTTGTCGGACGGTCGAGCAGGCGGCCGCCTTGCATGGGGCGTTGGATAAGCTCACGTTAGAATCTTAAAATTCTTCTCAAAGGATCACCCATGGCCACGAATTCAAGACGAGTTTCTGTATCTGCCACAATTACTTTGCTGGTATTATTTTAACCAAGAAAATACTCGAATCGCCACCGATCTCTCTCTCTTACAGTATGGTATACAGTATAACGGAGCAATAATAGAAATAAGCTTTTCGACCTCTCGAAGCTGTCTTTGAGATTATGTGGAAATAAACAAGAAAATTTCAAAAAAGTAAAACTTTTAAAATCGATATTATTTCTGAGAATCTTTTTGGAAATATAGAAAAATTATTGTCAGATCAAATTGAATTAAATTAATTGAATTAAGTTAATTTGAATCAAAGTAATCAAACTTGCCAAAAATACAAAACCACTTTGATTCATCTTGCAGCAATGCGTCAATCAATTAATTAAAACTAATATATGATCTTAATTAAAATATAGTGTTGCAAAAATTTGGTTTTAAATTCATATGTAACTACATTTTACGTGTATCGATATATTCGCTAGAAAATCTTACATAAATTTATTCTTTATTGGATTCAGATGATCGGGCAGACTTGTAGTTTCAATTTATTCGACGCAAAGAACTTTGATAAAGTAGCTTAACCGACTTAAATATCGTCTTACTTAAGCGCAACTCGATTTATATGTAACCACATTTATCTTACTACACATTCATTTTATATCACAGTGATTCATTATTTGAGATTAAAATCAAAATGTACAGTCACAATGATAGAACTACTACGATAATATTTAAGAAACATCACACGTAGCATGTAAAATTCAACAAAGAATAATAAATTCATTATAAATTTTCGGATTTATATAAAAAACTTTTCATCACTATATAATGATAAAGTTTGATTAAAGGGCGAAGCAAAATGTTTCGGACATACATTATTACCGCTTCAAAAAGTGGTTCTAAACCATTCTTGTACATATATCGCACAATACATAAATATTTAACACAATATTTAACACAAAATGCTATTTAAATAAATAGCACAACTATCATTTATTAACTTAAATCAATTTGAATACACTATATACATGTCTATATAATACGTATAACTTAGTTTCGAAACGGTGTATGAATTGATTTGACTGAAAGTACGATATTAATTAATTCCCGTTTCACATACCCGTTAATTTACTGCAATCCATTTCACAAATTACCATCGACGTAACCGCAAATACGCTATCATCCGTTTCCAAATTTATTTGTAGGGGAATTGTATGTTTTATAAATTTACTATACAATCGGACGATAAACATTTTGAGTTAATGAAATAAATACGATTACGAAAGGAATGTAAATTGGAATGTAATAGCGATTAACATCGTAATAACACAATAGCAAATGAGATTCATATATTTTTGCTATTGCTTATTATATTTTGCAATAAATTTCTTGTAGTTATTAATTTATTATATGTGGCTATAAATTAGAATTTGACAGCATATAATTCGGCAAGTTATTACTATGTATACGCTATAATCCCCGTTCTCAAGCTAGGGATTACATGAACAAAAGCGAACATTACGACACGCGGATATTACGAACGCATTGTTACTTCAAAATTCATACGGTCAGAAAGGCGATTCGATTAATAATTTCGTTGACGTTCTACGGCGCCAGCAAATTGCATTGCGAATTACGTGACATTTATGAGCACGTTCACTTACAATAATAATCCCATTCTCGCGCTTAATAGTCATACATTTTATGTGATGCATCTGTTAACGTTCAGACTGTCACACACATATCGCGATAAAAATCGATCTGAAATAAACATAGAGGAGACAAATTTTATTCATGTCACAATTTTTATTCGATTTATAATCATCATTGCCTTTAAAACTGTCGGAATTAAATAAGAAGTTAAAAAAAGAATTTAGTAAGTTGTAATTGTAAGTATTGTAATTGTATTTTTTAAATTAAATTAAATTATTATTATATACAATATTTAAAATTTAAATTAACTAATAATATAATCTTCTCTCAACTCGGTTACTAAACTCGGTTTCTAAAATTTCAATTATGTACATCTATTCAATTATGTAAACCATATTGCTTTCAAAAATTAGTTTCTAAAGTTAGTTTTTAAAACTGAATTTATCAGGAGAAATGCGACCATAAATATAAGCTTTAATCATACATAATGTATGTTGTCGAATCAGAAACGAACGCTCGGCGCTATTTTTCCGATTCGTGTTCTCCTATCTAAGCGCATAACGGGGTTTGCCAGATGGAAAATTGTCACGCTCGCGATCTCGCCTCCGTAAAAGTTGAATTAACATCGTAAACCTGCGGATTTATGCGACAGGGTGAAATCGCCGTCAATAAAGCGCTATATGTCCTCCGCTTTGAGCCTCGGCGGGCCGGGTGGCGTCGCAGCGCGAACGGCCGTTAATGGGGTAGTTCGCAGATGGGGAATGCGGCCACGCATTTCTGCCGAAGCCTCGTCCGCCGCGAGGCGAGATCTCTCCTACGAGATTCGGCACTCCACCGAATTCCGGTTTACCGCCAACTTACGTGTGGTGTAATCGTTTGCCGCGCCGCGCTAAACGAGTCACGTTTCCGCCTTAACATCTTCCTGTAAACGCCTATTCCGCCTTATCTTACCTTGAACAAGCTGCGCGTACGATTGTTTTGTCTTAGTGAATTATAGTTTTTTTAACAAAAATACCATATATCACAATCTCTCTCTCTCTCTCTCTCCCCTCTCTCTTTCTAATTAGATCGCTATACATTGCTGTAATTATAACAGATATAAAATTCTTCTTTGTTATCTTTGCATCTCTTATTATTTTAATTTAAAGTTGTCTAGAAAAAGTAAAAAATAAAATATATCGTCATATAAATTTTATTTATTATTTTTAATTCTGTAAAAGACAAAACTTTTACAACTTTTACATCGTGCGCAATTTGCTCGATATATCTGATACGTGATTAATTAAAAATCCAAATTAAAAGAAATTTCGTTCAAAAAAACGCAAGAGACATTTAAATCAATATCCTACACATTACCAATCTTACCGTATTATCAAATTGCATTCGGTATGAGTTTCATGCACGCCAAATCAAAGCAATTGTAACTATCTAAAATGGCTGAACGTGTTTGTGAAACAGAGATGGTTGGAAGATAGAACAACGTTGGCATAATTGGTATCACGGGTCTATTAAGTTGGAATCGCGTTAATTTGCATAAGACGTCGGTGCTGATACTCCCAACGTAAAATTCCTATCGAAACAACAAGCAGAGACTCGGCTGTTATCATAACAATTATCGTAAAAGCGCTCCGTGTAAAAGATACACGTTAATCGATGCAAGCATATTTGCCGAATGAGGAATGGAATCGATATACTACCAAAGAAAATTATTATGCTAGCAATTATCCAAATGGCAATAAATGCTACTTTTTTATAATATATATTACAAAAGATCATTTCAAAGACGCCATGTACCATTAATCCTGAATCAATTAAATCGAGGGAATCGGCCGTATCACATAATCCAGTCAAACCGGTACTGGACAGAACGAAAGAAACGAACACCTATCTTACGATCGAACGTAGATCGCCCAGTCGACCCATGCCAGATAGAAAGATACACCCTGTATCTTTCTAAAAAGGAAATCCTGCATGCTTCGCTGAATTTCTCTTCGGCAAGTTTTTAGCCCGTTAGACCAATGACCCGCCGCAGCTATACAGACCAAAAACGAACGCGCGGAGTTTGCCAGCGAGGAAACGCCTTAGTCTTCTCATTCCACGTATTCTGTGAGAAGCGTTACGTTCCTACGAGAGCAAATCTGCGGAGTACCGAGTGCCGGGACAAAGAGAGTATGCCTATTTGGAAATTTGACTCTCAACAAATGCACGCTACGAACGCACGCTATGGCCTATGGTGTATTCATTCGTGTACTTATCCGTCATATTACTGTACGAGTAAACTTAAAATATATAAAACTAGGAGGAGGAAAAATTAAGAAATATTTTTATTTACCTAACTTTATTAACACGCTACTTAATATGTAACAAACATGTGTCATAATATTAGAATAAAATAGTAATCTAGTAATGTAAAGCAAAGCTCGGAGCGTCGAGATTATACACTTCTCGTATATTATTGTTACTATCAAAATTGCGTTTCGTAAATCTCATGAATCACAGACAATTTATTACACTTATACGAGAGATAAATGCTATATTGCTATCTAAAATATCATCGTTTCCTATATGTGTACGAATGAATCTCGAGGACTCTTTGCTTATCTACGAGATACAACGAATGACGAATGACGAATGCATACACACAATTCCTATCCATCATCGATCGCTGCTGATTTATATACTGAACTGTCGCGAAATGTCAATCTACGATATGGTAAACGAAGCATATGTTTCGCGACTGGCGTTTCCAAACATAGAGGAAAAAAGAAACACAGAATAGTGGGCCTCGGACAAACATTCGATCATCCTTGAAAATTAGAAAAACTTGTTTTCAATCGATCCACGTAAGCGGAAAGATCTCATTCGCTCGATCTCCGAAAGAAAAAAAAAAAACAAGAGAAAAATTTAATTGGACTGAAAACTTTCAGCGTCCCGCCTCTTTCGAGTCGTTCCAATCGCTCGGTCCATCCGCGAACTTCGATATAACGTTATCTTTTCCCTTTGGAGAGGAAAGCAGAACGCCGCTAACTCTCGCCCCGATATCGCCAAATGAAAAATTTCGAGCTTTTAGTGCCGTCATCGCTCTATTCGATTCTGCAACTTCTCGCGGGACTAGTAAAAATCTGTAAGATAAATTCGGTGAAATCACGAGTTTTTTTTTTTTTCTCTACTCTATCAGGCAACAACCGTTGCTGATAGTCCTTTGCTGCCTCCAACCCCCTTGCAGATTCGCAATTCGCGGCTCTATGACGTCAGATTTATACCAGATTTATTTAGCCTTTCGAACGCATTTTCCATTTCGCAAATCCGCGCGAATCCAATTCCATCATGGTTAATGGAAAATCTCGGAGTCGAGAACACGGTCCGCACATCCGGACACGCAGAAAAATTTGTTTCCCGAGTCTCTCGTATGTGCGAGATTAACATATCAGCTTTAAGGAAAGCAAATTTATTTGTAAATTCATTTGTAGAGAATTTTAACGAGATCAGATATAAAACATCTTTAAACGGTTGCTTATTGAAAGTTTGTTGAGAGAGATATTACTGTTTCTGTAGGCAGGTGTGCATTTATAATCGCACAATTATGTACGTGCATATTATCTGATGAACTAATTAGAAATTGTTTCAAAATGGCGCTCTCTCTCTCTCTCTCTCTCTCTCTCTCTCTCTCTCTCTCTCTCTCTCTCTCTCTCCTGTGTTCCTTTCCATATAAAAAGTATGTGATTTTTTTGCCCGGATGTTGGGGATTTATCGCGATTACTTGTAGATTAAAAATCGAAAACGTGCTAGGTTCCCGAGCGATGCGTGGCAGTATGCGCGAAATGGAAAAGTTTAAGGAAGAAGAACTGGACCTTAAACGGTGGGCCATAAATCTTCGCTGTCATCCGGCTTCTTATTTCCGACGAAAACGGGTGGCGAATTATCTTTTCCCGTGAGTATCATGTTTCACGAGCGGCTCAACGTTCAGTTTCGATAAGAGCGGTTCGTTGTTAATAAACGCTCCCGCGACACATGGATCGATAGAGATACTCGACCATTCGATAAATGCGTTCTGTGCCGTACGCATGGGAACAGAACTTGCACCGAATGCAACGAGATTCCACCGAAATATTAGAACTCTGCAAATCGATTTTCTATCCACTTGTTAGATGTAGTCTATAATTTGTGCATTCAATGCATACAAACTACGGAGGATAACGTTACTTTTTACCTAAATTTAGATTGCACGCCTCGAATGTTCTATTTTATAAAAATATCAAAGGAATTAGAAAAATGAAGAAAGAAAAATAAATGAAATAAATCTCATTAAAAGAGAAAAACTCAGTTGGAAATAAATTATTTGATAAAAGTAAAGCTATTTTTTTTTAAATAATGGATAGAATTACGAAAATCGAACAAGTTTCAGTAATGTATGCATGACTGCGTTTCAATGTTCATCCGACTCGGTCATTCGATAAACATCACGTCATTTCCAATGGAAGAGAAAATTGAGTTTTCACAGGGATAAACAAAACTAGCGAACTTTTAAAATCCATATGTTGCTTTTTTGAATTTTGAAAAGCGCTAACGCTCTAACGGAAACTCCATTTTTCATATCTCGCCTTAACGAGCATTTTTGAAGATAGCTCACCGATTGGAATTTCGCATGTAAATGCAAAAAGTAATTATCGCTGCGGTCGATTGGTGGGAACGTTGTAACCCGAGTCGCGTGGTGCTTTGCAATCAGGGCTAACATGCCACGAAGAGGTTAGCGTTGTCAATTGCTGGTAAACACGTTGTTTAGCTAGCCAGTCAAACGCGTACATCGAACGTTCAGTTTGGAAGCGAATGTGCTCCCGATTCAAGTTGAGTGATCTTGCTATTGGAAGTAAATTTCTATTAATGTGTGTAATGAATCCAAAATGACTAAAGAAGATAGTATCAAGTGTATAATATACACTTAAATATTACAATAAAATGTAAATCATGATGAAAACGTAATCTTTGAATAATCTAAATTTGTGCGAAATATAACGATTGCGTGTTAACGGAGAGAGCGATTTACTCGCTCGAATTAATATTTCCAACCCCTCGCGTGCACGCTTCAAGTTACTTTCAAGAGTTTGTGGAGACGATTTTATCACATCGAATCGATTGCAGAAAGAATGCGATTATTTACAAAAAGTATTACACACGTTCTCAATGGCACTAATAACGCATATTTTGTCATTGCTGAAACGGGCATTCTAGTCAAAATGGCAATGTGCCAAGTGGGCGGCGTTAGTGGGATTCGTGGCTTGAGCTCCACGCCAAATACATCGGACTATAAAAACGATTGATTTATTATGACCAGTAGTTCGGGATGCGCGGTTTTGCAGAACCTCGCGTATAATCGCGTTCGGTCCCGATAATTTGCCTGCGACAGAATATCTCGGAGTGTCGAAAATGGACGTAAATAGGGGTATTACGGGTTCTCCATTTATAACGGACACATGAAAATTTCATTCCGTTTCAAGTATAAATTGTCTTCTCTCTCCGAGCTCTCCTGTTTTTGAATTTGTCTAAGAGCTAATTAATAAATAATCAATCAGACTCGCCGAAATGTTACCTTAAGCTACCTCTTTTTTACACGTACCATTTAAATCGATTGTAAAAAGAGAAAAATAAAAATACTAAATTAAAATCGTATAATTTGCCAAGAGCTCTTATATATAAGGCTCTTCATATTATTGTCTACTATCCCCTTGCTAAAGATATATCGGAGCTGCCGAACTTGATGGCGTATACCAATCTATTACTTCATTTGCATAACAGAAGCGCCCTATCGAGGATGAACAGATTTGCGTAGACAATCTACAACAAACAGAAACCGATCCATTAAGAGTACACGCTGCTGTAAATGATCGATTCCAGCGGAGTAAACCGAGGCTAACGCGATCCTCTCCCGTCAGGATCTTCTCCCGACTGCTATCTCCATTTGGTTCCGCGTCTTGTCGCTCTCTATCCTGACGCCGTTCGACAGCTACCGAATATTCAAGGCCATTTTGGAGGGATACCGACATATTGCGGCGTGATTTATGGTCGAGCCGGTTCACGAAGGCGAAGGTAGCAACCATCGATTCGCTTCGAGTTTGGCCGTTGGCATCGGCGGTGGCGGCGGACCAGCTATACCGTGGAATCCACCATGTCGGGGCATCTTCTCTAATACGACCTTACTTCCTCTTTTCTCACATTCTTTTCCTCGTTATTCCACAACACAAGACATCCATTTACGACCGACGATCTTTTCTGATCTCGGCCTGCCTGTCGTTCGCCGAGTGGTAGCCAGCGATATTAAATCGTCCGTCATCGTTGTAACTTTGGCATAAATATGATGAACATCTCTTCTCGCAAACAGAATTTCAATCCTTTTCCAAAGGTAATTCTTCTTTTCACGAATATAAAACCATTTACCTTTTATACAACTTGGCTAATTACGGAAGGATCGGATATGCGAATTATATTAAGAAGAATTTTTCGAATGGTGTTAATTCTCTACGAGCTACAAACTAACGAAAACGCAACACTTCCGAAGCATTATCGGCTTGATCACTGAAGCGTACCGCCAAGTTATTTGGAATGGAACTAACATCGGAGCGGAAGTACGGATAACGAGATTCGAAGATGCGCAGCCATCACCTCGTATAGTCGCATAGTTCGATATAACTTCGGCATAACTATGAAAGTATTTGGAAAGGGAGAACTCAAAGATCATGCAATAGTACATACTCTCACCGGTAAATACCAGTCTTTGTGAAAAAAACGCCATTAATATTCATTAAACTCATGTAAAATACATAAGCTTCCATTTAAACTATGAAAATGCCTTGAAATTAGATTATGAAACCATCATTTTAATATTTATTTATACGATAAATCACGATTTTTAAGACATTATTAATCAATAATTTGCGATAATAAATATTATTTAATTTACATAAAAGTCATTCTCGTTGATACTCGATTTTCTATGCAACAATTGACACGCAAATCTCTCCATCTCTTTTTGACCGCTCTATACTTTAGTAATCATACTTTAACCATGCGTTCTTTAACCGTAAAGCTATATACCGCATACTCGAGACAAGAGGTTGCCATATATTCTACGATGGTTTCATAGGTATCCTTCATACATATTTGGTCCTCTATGACACCACCAGTGATATAGGGCGAGAAAATGCCATCTCTCTATATCGTATGAATCTTGTTGCATGTACATATATATATATATGTATATATATGCTCAAATATACAAAGGATCAGAGACATGTCTTGAAAGAAATCAAGTCACAGAGACAAAACAATCGACAATCTCTTAAAAGACAAAGAGATAAAATTTATATAGACTACAATCATGCTTATACATATCATACACAATATTCGAAAAGATATTTTACTTCGAGAGATATATACAAAACGTGTAACCAATGTTATATGCAAGAATTATTTACAGAGTATCTCACCATTACAATAAAATAAATTTCAATTCAATATTTTAATAGTATATACTACAGATTAATTAAAATAAAAAATTCTAATAGAAAAATAACAATAGCATAATTGTTTTCAAGTTATAAATTATTAAAATTGATCGCATAACATTCGCACACTCGTATCTCATACTGAAACTTATACGCGTAACGATCTATTATACGTTTTTACTGCTCAGATAATTTTTAATATAAAATACACATTAAGAATATTATTTCAATATTAGGCGTTTTAATAATGTAATTGACATATAACTAATTAATTTCTCAAATAATATAAAACATTGTATATAAAATTTATATATAAAATTAAACTATCAAACACGAATAAATCTGAAAAACTGTGAAAAGTTAAAACCCATTATTAAAATGTTTATTAATGCAAAGGTTTATTAAATAATTTGTATATAATTAGCACTTATATGTAAATTTATAATTACCTGCTAATTGTTATAATGTAAATATTACTTTCATATAGCTTCATAAGAAATTGAAAGATATCAAAACAACAAAATCATTGATGCGATAACAAATCGGCAAGCGTATATGAATGTATGTGTGTATATATGCGATAACACTGACCAACAATTAATCGCTATACCTATAATTCGGAAACTCTGACCTCGACAAGAATTTTTGACTCTAATTAGAATACAAAATACGTTATAAAACATTGTACAAATGATTATATGAGATATCCTTTGTAAAAACAAATAAACCTGATAATATATGGAAATAGTATGACGGCTAAAATGTAGCTACATATATGATAACGATAACTTCGCGTACGTGTTTTGGACATGTTAGTTTTGGCAGCAAGTATAGCTTAACGTAAGGAGATTTCACACCGCTCCATAGCGTTTCCATATGCATATACGCGTCTTGAGGCGGTATATAGAATCTGGTACTTGTAGCTCCTACCGTGTAATCTATCCCGCTCTCACGAGCTATTGAGTGGAACGCTCGTATCTGTGATTCAAATGGAATAATCGGAGGAGGAAATCATGACACTGCAGAGATGTATCGTATTCACGAAGATCGTGTACAAAACCCTAATGACTAGCGAACAAAGCATCTGTATGATTATTCCATATATATATATATATATATATATATATATATATATATATATATATATATGTGTGTGTGTGTTACATACATAAAATATGTAATGTCAAAGAATCTGTTTATTATTCCGTTTATATCAAATATGCGCGTTTTAATCCCATGAATTATGAAAAGTTAGCTTTCGTAATAAGCATAATCTTAGGACGTTATTTAATTAAAAGCTCTACTTCAGCAACATCAATCGCTAATGTCTTAATAGGCAGAATTAATTACATCAAATTGTAAAAAAATAAATAAAAAATAAACTGCAAGAATATTTTAGAATTAAAATAAAATTTTCTAGAAACAGATGCGTGTAGTCACGACCTACTGTCCTACATGTCGAGTCGCGATCCATATTTAGTTCAAACATAAATATGTTTTTTCTCAAATTACGTCCTGCTTTCTAGATACGCCGCACGCAATCGTTAATTTTAAAAGCATGTTTACGAATATGAGCTTTCAGTATACCGTATGACTATAGTTTAATATATTCTTATCTTATTGATACAATCTCAATTGTCAAATAAAAATAATATATTAATGATATATAAGAGACCATATTCTCTCGCATGTAATTAAATATACTTTTGAAATTAATATATTATATTGTCGTGTTCGCGGCGGATACTCGCGCATTCCGCACTCATATCATACTACTAAATTAATATCTATTCGGCTAGATACATTTGCGATATATATATATATATATATATATATATATATATATAATTAGACAGATAAAGCTTTTGAGAACAGAAAGATTTTCATTCTAATATTTTCATTGTTAATATTTTTATAGCCAAAAAACATATGTTTTTTTGTTCGTTGCTTAAGCGGTGTAACGCTGTAATTTTAATTAATATTTATACGTATCAAATAAGAAAAGTAAAAAGGAAAAATTGACTCCTTTACTAGATATGTACATGTAATAAAAAATGTGTGTCATACACACTTTTTTAATTACAAAAAAAAATAAGCTGTAAAAGGTGTTAACATTATTATTTGATATCTTTAATGGAAGTGAAACCTATCGATATGTTATAAAGATATAATATGTGTGTATAAAGATAGAATATAGATGGAATATCAAAGATGGAATATAGATAGGATAAAAATATCCGGCACGCGGAGAGTATATTGGTTGGTAGTATCAAAATATCGAAAGCATTCCTCTTCACGAATGACACGTTGTTGTTCTGTATTCGCACAACTGTTACGTCAAACCTCTCCCACTTTTCTATCTGTGTATTAGTTTCATCTTTGAAACAATGCGCATGCCATCTCACACGAACAGATACGAACATTACAATATTATATGTCCAATTTTATTGGATATTTTACTTCCGCCAATTATTTATTAGTTACACAATATCAATGGATACCGATACCGTCCAATATCACGGACTACCATTAAATAAACATAGCTTCGTAAATTCTTTTTTGCACAAATCAATTTTGTACATTTCAAACGCATGTAGAACATGCGAGTGTCGATCTTTCGTTATCGCGTTAAAAGTCACAACATGTTCGGTACAACTAGCTACAATGATGGATAACGAATGAACTTACTGATTAAACCAGAACGACGTGATAAGTGAAGTTAGGAACCACGAACCATTTATTAACTTTATCGCGAAAACTTGGCCGGAACGCAGAATCGAAACAATACACGCGTCTTTATCTCAACTTTCACCACGATAATTCGCGGATATAACAAATCGCGCGACGACGCGTGCGTGCGTGCGTGCGTGCGTGCGTGCTCGTTGGTCGTTCCGTCAATGTATCCTTTATGGTTTTAACTTATTAATTAGTTAGTGTCCACAATAGGTGATTTAAGTTTTAAGAAGTAAGAAATTGACCAATTATAATCGAATATGAAAAGAATAATCGACTATGATTGGTCAATTTCTTACGACTTAAAGATTAAATACTTATTGTGGACCGACATTTACGTATACATATATAACATATATACAAAAATTTACATCGTAAAATATACAAATCAAAAGAAGAAACACTTTGCACTCGTGACTATGTGCGTAACATTAATTTTTTTACTTTTATTCAATTATTTTTCTTCCTTCTTATTCACGAATATGCATGCATCTCGCCCATACCGTGCATGTGGAATGTAAGATTGAAGCCGTAAGAAAAAGCTGTTACATATCGATCCCTGGTTGTTATGCTGTCGCTATATTCCAGCACCGCTCGTCGTATCGCGGTAAATATTACATGCACACCGGATGGTACACATGCCTACTATTCCAGCGTGTCTCAGTAGCGCGTCGATAAACGACGATTACTTTACAAGCTATTCGTTTTCATAGTTCGCAAATAGCACTTTCCATACGTCCATACGACCGCTGAACGGGCGTTACCAGGCTATTACGTCTAAGTTACTGTCGAAAATCACGAAATCCTTTATTGAACGAAACTACGCTTAAAGCGTAGATCAAAGAGGAGATTTTAATTTCCTTTGCTCCTTTGGCCAAATTCAATCTTGGCTAAAGCGTGATTTAGAAGCGTCATTTTTTATCGTGGCGTGCCCCACACTTTTATGACGACTCGAAAATGCCATCGTTTTCCCGAGAAAGACTCCTAATGGTGAAATATTGCGAAAGATATCAACGGCGGTTCTCGCCCGCTCTGCTGAGAATATTGAAGGCTCGAGCACAAATGGAAAGAGCGAACTTTATCATTATGTACAATATCGTTACGTACGCTATTCGCTGTAGTAGTTCTAAACGGCAAATCGTGTAACTTCAAAGCCCTAACTCGCCAAGGAAAATAATTTGCATTCCTAACTTCATCAAGATGCTAATTTTGCGTTAGATCGAGGAATTTGATAATCTCTCCATGTTACACGACCGTTACTCGAGTTCGAGGTGACATATCGTTTCGTAATAGTTACTGGCTCTGGTGCGCGAAAACAAATTTAAAATATGGCTCATGAAATATCCATCGGCGAAAAAAAAATTCCACTCAAATTGCCAATCGGTCGGTGCGACTGCGTACGACGAAATATTTCACAGAGATTTTGTCATAGCGAATTGCCACTACCGTTAATTTACGGCTTCAAACCGAATCGCGCTAACGCATCCACGTACGAACCATCCAGCGTTGGTTTCGAGAGTTTACCGATATGACCACGTATGTAACTATATACGTCTAATTGCATGACGTCCCATCGCAAGAGATATACATGTCATCTCGAGATCTCTCTCAAGGGATCAATCGTCTAGATAGTGATCCCAAAGCGACTACAAGCGATTCACCTTACATGTAAATTTAGCTTTCCAAATATTGTGCCGCATTGTAGACAACATCAAGTGAATTTAGCGATTACAATTCAAAGAAACATAAGTATAAGAAAATAATAAGTATAAGAAAATCTCACAATTTACAAGTATAAAAGACGGCGTTTTATTATGAAATAATATATTATAGAATAATTCGTTCAACCGACATCGCGATATTGCGGCTGTTTTATTTGTCACATTTATTCATTTCATCCTCTCAATTCGTCAAATCAGACTACTCACGTATACATCTGAAATAGAACACTAGCATTACGGCTGCTCTTATCTTTATTATTTTGTCTTGTTAATTTGTTAATTTCTTACGAAACTAGAATTGGCAAGTTGGGAAGGTCCATAACTTCGTTCCATAATCTCGTGCGAATCAAATGCATGTGTCTCCAAGAAACGTATATCGTTCTGATGCTCGCAGCGCGTACGAGGGTCATAAATGCACGTGCAATGCTTCGGAACGTGCATCCCAGCGAAATCGGTTTTACACGCGTCAACATGAGTGATAATGCAATCTCCGTATGAGACTGCCAGACTACACGCATGGAAGTGTAAATAAAATCTCGCAGTTTGTAAAAGTGACATTCGCGATTTCGAGTGTTGCAACTGTTTTACTCGTCGCGTTCCGTTCTCTCACTTCGTAAGGTCGAACTACGTATATATATATATATATATATATATATATATATATATATATATATATATCTGAATTGAAATACAGTTATGCCATACACATCCAAAAGGGAATTAGTCGCGAGACATTTTAATGCCATTAGCTCGCAGCTAGGTTTATCTCGAACCAGGCATGCATATGTTCTATATGTGTATGAAGTCTAATGCGTCACGTAACCTGCTCGTGGATACGAGACATCGGGGTAAATTGACACAGCTTTACCTGATAAGCGGTTAGGATTATTAAATAATTTCTACACGTTTAATTATGTTCAATCCTAAATAAATGCCTATGTCAAACTAACAGAAAAATGTCTTGTTTTTTTTTTTTTTTAGGTTTTAAATAATATCACTTGAAACAAATTTAAAATATTTAATTGATACGGTATTAAAGTATCTTGTGTATCTTAAATTTTATTACTCGCAAATTTGTAAACACACACATATAACGGAAGAGAAAGAGAGAAAAGAGAGAAAAATAGGGACAGCAGATTTAAATAAATTAAAATTTTTCAAAAAAACTTACTTATGTAAAAACTAGAAAAGCAAAGATATTTTAGAATTATAAAGATATATATCAGATTGTGAATTTTGTACCATACACACAATGTTTGTAAAGTCAGTCGTGCAACGAGTGTCGGGACTCATGGTGATCTCCGTCACGTGTTTGAACACGCATACGTCGCACGCATGTCGGGTGAACACGAATGTCACCCGCTGTCATTCTGCGAACGTCGAATAAATCATTGCCGGCGAGAGATATTCTCTATTTGCTTGACGGCCGAATCTCTTGCTTTGAAAGCTTAAAACTTGCCGATTCAACGCTATATATATATGTGCACCGCAATAAAGTATCGAAAACGCGTGTTATTTTATTAAATCGTTAACGAATAACAAAATCAAAGTAACTGTCATCGTAAAATATAATGCGGAACTAAAATCTAAATGTTTTTCTTTAAAAGATATCGTTATAAAATCTTCAAAATATAATTAAAGCATATCTGACACACACATTCTGCATTTATGAAAAGAAAAGATGCATATTTCAATATTTTAATAGTAAACAGATAAAATCATTTACTACCAAAATTCAAAAAATTCTTATAAATAAATTGAACGTGTTTTAACTATACAATTATTTGAAATGGAAAACTTAAATTTCTCTTCTTATCTCTGAATTAAAGAAAATCAATTTTTTAATAATATACATATCCAATTGAAATTAAATCTCTAGTTGTATAATCACTTTTATGCGCATAGTTGAAATTTTATTATAAATATAAAGGTTGCAATTTACTATCTCTCAAATAATGTACGAGTAATTTTCCGTTGTATGCGTTGCACATCATCGATCGAACAATTAGTTCGATCAATCTCGCAGATTTACCATCTAATGATCTCATATACGGAGTTGAAACAGAATAATATAAAATCTGAAATCGCAGGTCACCATTGTGCTCAGCGTCGCCTATGTACATACTTAGGTATGTAGATTGCGCGCCTCGACACGTGCCATTAATGGCTGATGGCTTCGAAACTCTCTCACGCCATTTTCTATCCTTCCGTGCACTCCAATGGAAGGTCAACTCCTTCAACGCGAAGATGACTTGGTTGCGCGATAGCGCAATTCGTATTATGTAAATTGTACAGCATATTTCTCCATCTACGTTTTTGTAACACTTTATGCAACACCTAATGTTAACAATTTTTCTTTTATTTTGTTTTATACGATAAATAAAGTAACATTTGTAAAATCTCTAATTTATGTCTTCCATATATATATATATATTTACCTTTATTAACGCGACTTACATAACGCATAAATTAGACGCAAAAATATCATTGAGCTCACCATTACGTCAATGCGTCGTCCCTCATGCTTTGGCGTCCGATGCGAACATTCCTCGACGTACGGACGACTTGTCGGCCAAATCCGCATAAACTTGTACGTTGCACCAATTCATGATCGATACACTTCTTCGTGAATACGTTACGCTTTCGAACGGCAGATGACCGGAAATGGGACGCGCTCGGGAACGCTTTTCAAACGAAATCGCCACCACGCGAGATCGCGCCCGCCAGTCACATTAAACGATTACGTTTCTATAAAATGCACGCACTATGCTCGTCGCCCTTTCGATCGTGCACTTTCATTCACGATTCCTTATATGTGAATCGAAAATTTTTATCTGATCGAGAATTCTGATGAGGAAGAAATTGCTATCGATATAAATCGATTATCGTTACATTGATGGTTCGGATAATTTCGAATTAATTACGAATTTTACAAGGTACATTTATTCTAGCATACGCAAGCAACAATGGGTGCAAAAAAGCTTCAGTACACATTAGAGAAGAACGTATCAAGATAACGTTTAGTATAGTTCACGTGTAAGCGCGATTACCTGTATAATGTAAATTTGGCGCACCTCGGAAGTATTTTTTAATTTCAGACTTAACTTTTAACGAAAAGTAGTGATCGTGATAAAGCCACGCAAGGGGTTGTTAAGCACAGCCGGCAGGGTGCGATGCACACGATTCTCCAGCGGCAGTTGACGCGACACTAGAGAAAATCGGAGTTCGCTTGCCGCCACAGGACTCTGGACGCCTGCGCTCTCCGTTCTCGCCACCACGAGCCACAGGATTTCGCATAAACAGCGCGCGTCCACGACCCTGGTATTCCGAGAGACGAATACATATATATATGTATCAGAAACGGTCGAAAGTTTCACACGATCATCAGTATCGTCTTTTATAGTTCCGTCAAACAGACGGAACGATTGTCGACCAGGAGCGTTTACCGCTCGGTTTACCGCTCTCAAAGCAGTTGTTTAAACAGATGTGATAAACATTCTACAGTTGCTCCGAACAAACTATATTTTCATTCAGCCATTTTCAAATCATTTGTTTAAATCGATAGAAATATCGCAGAAAAAAATTACCATTTTAGATGGATATTACAAAGAAGTGATAAAAATTCATAATAAAATTCAAAACGATGCAGTAGTTACTACACTTCCACGATTTGCATTATGGAAGAGAGAGATTATTGAATTCTTTGTCACAATGTTAAAGGGAGATGCACATTGCTGTGTGTAATGAAATCATAACACTATTCTAGATAGACGCGGCGGCTTCGTGCCGTCGAGTGAAAATCAGCGAGGTAGATCAAGTTTAATCCGTACTCAGCAAGTTATCACGACTATATAGTCAATTAAACTATAGTCAACGCAATAACTATTTGTAGTCTCTAAATATCTATCCCGTAGACGGTCGAGACAGTTTACGTCGGCAAGTATATCATTAGTACGTCTCAATGTGATTACGAGCGCTTTAAATAGCCGGCAATAAAAGGAATTTCCGCTTTAATTCGATATAACGTCACGAGTCATTAAGTCCGGCCGTTTTTCATTATTTTATCGCCAAGATATCTCGCGAATACATTGGTCGTGCAACTCCAAATGCTATTGAAAAATTACATCGTATAAAAGGAGATGTGCAGTGAATGTTTGTTTCAATTATTATATGCGATACAAAAATTGTACAACCTTTCATAAATATTCTATAAAATGTTTAGAAAATCTATAAGATTTTATACAACTCTTTTATATATATATATATAAATTAACAAAGTGGTTAAAATAAAATCTGTGTTCTTCCTCTTTTTATTGTATATAAATATATGATATTAATGTATAACGTCAATAACATGAATATATCTTATATAAAGACATTCCTTTCCTTTTCTCGCGCTTTCTTTTCTAGCTGACTGATTTAAAGTTTATTACGTAGCATAATCCCTTCTTCTTTCCATGACAAAGTTACTTTGACGTAACACGGAATGATGGTCTCGTTTAAGTTTGCAAAGTGCTGCATGTCACACAGCGGTTTTAACTGCAGAATTAGCTTTTCCGACGACTGTGCGTAATAAAGATTGAGATGACCGAATAAAGCCGCATAAGTAATTATACGAAGAAAATCATTATTCTTTAAAATAAATTAAATATATGTCATTTAATATTGTTCATTAAATAGGAATAAAAATTACATTTAAACAAAAAATATTATATATATTTTACTTATCTTACCGATTCTAATAAATATGCAATTGAAAAGAAACTCTCAAGAAGAGGAAACGAGATGTAATGATGGCGTTTGAAAAATGAGCGAAATAAAATTCCTGAAATGAAAAAGCTTTTATACGTCCTGATTTGCATCAGAAACGTTTCTCCATCATCAATTATAACTGAAAAGCAGAGATTCCAATATTTTTGTACCTGTCCAATACACGTCTTAATGCCAAACTATCTCGAGACTTGATCTTTCATTTTTGACGCACATTACTTATCTCGAGACATTTTTCATAGAAAGATATACATTTTAATCGTAACTAAGAAGTCGTGTAAATATTCTTTTATATTGAAGTACAACATAAAAATTAACATACAATACATAATTAATTAATCCAATATCAATAAAAAAAAAAAAAATCACACATTATATATTAATAAGTTTAAGATATTTCACATATATAATTCAAGAAATTTTTTATTCTAATCAAACGCGCACATTTGTTTCAATGATAAAACATCATTTTCGAAACTTGCGCAATTGTGAAAACTGTAAATAATAAGACAGACTTGTACCTGGCACGATTCCAAACTTTTATCACAAATCGTAAAACAGATACAATCGAGACACATTTCTGAATACGTCACATACTCTATGTAATTTACACATGACTCGGCAGATGATCAGGCAGACGATCCTTGATTTCGCACAGAATCTCAAAAATACGCGTCTTATATGCCGGCATCTTTTCGCATTGATAATACACGAGTTCCGCTCGTTCATCCCCGTACAAAACTTGCTCGAGCTTGTCGGTCGCGGTACAGAAATACTTCGCGGTTGTTTCACTGGACAGCAACATTACTTGTAGATTAAGCGCGGCGTAAATAAGCGCTATGTTTCGCGCCTCGGCGTAACTTTTCTGAAATGCCATCCAGGATAGACAATTTTCTATGTCAAAACCTTCCTCCGCCAGTTCCCGAGCTAATGAATCGTGATAAATCTTAGCGAAAACGTCAAAATGACGATCTCTAGTACTTCGATTAGTGTTTAAATACAAGCAGAACGTAAAATCGATTGCCGGAGGACAATAACAAAGAAACTGCCAATCTATTATATAGCAGCCATTCGTATTGCCGGCCAGGTCGTGCCGAAACATTATATTATTTGCCCAAATGTCGCGGTGACAGAGGACGTTTCTATGTTCCTTCGATGGTGCCAACAATCGCGAAATTTTTCGAGACCATTCGATGAATCGGCGCTTAACAATGACCTTTTCTTTATCGTCGAGTTCTTCCATGAAATCGATCATAGCGCAGAGGCCTGTAATACTGGAGGCGAGAGCTCTCTCCGATCTGTCGTCCCCCTCGACAAAGAGTACCTCGTTCAGCAGTCGTCCGTAAAGATCGAAGATGGTCCGACCGTCCTCCCGACGAAGTCTTTCGTCCAGTATCAGAGACCTCGAGTGGAGCCTCGAAAGAGTCCTCAGTAGCCAAACGCAATGCTCCTCGTCAAATGGCACGTATTTGTTCGGCGTGGCATAGCCATCTATCGAAGCATCCTCCAGGACGATAATGACGTTTCGTTTGCAAAAATAATACTCTACCATCCACTTTGGAGATCCACCCACACCCATCCGTCGCACCAGATCCGTATAAACGGTGATTTCTTTGTTGAACGTGTCATACCGTTGCAGAAATTCAAACTGCGGACTGTGAGTCGGCGGTGGAGTTTTGGCGAAGAGTCTTAAACTTTGCGTTTTTCCATCGATTTGCGCCAAAATATGAAGATGATAATATTGTCCGAGAAAACCTTTCGTTTTATCGAGAGACTCCAATCTCCAGTCAACAAGGCGAAAGTTACCGCCGAATTTGCGTTCCAATATTTCGTAAATGTCGCAATCTGTCAAAAGAGACGACAATCCTTGACAATCCAGCGTGGAAATCGGTAACATGGAGCATGTCTTGTCGATATTTATCGCCGCCATATCACACCTGTCCGTCCAGAGACTGTTAAGCAGCCAACGACGATCGTACACCGAATTTATATCGCGCTATCCAGCTGTCACGTGATCGTAATAGAAATTAAATTTGTTCTGATAAACTTGCCAAAAAATGTCTTGGTAAATGTTTGACTTACTTCGTACAAAGATACAGATTGCAGAAATAGACAGCTCGGCAGATGCCAGTCGACGCAGTGACAAATATCTCAAGTAGATTGATATAATTTATGTCACACTGTAAATCTGTCCGATATACTTTAGCAATGTGACGAGAAAATGAATCTCGTGATATACGCCGTGATATTCTAAGCAAAAAAAGATCGCGATAGCGTGTCTGCGTACAGGAAATTTACCGACGCCAGCACAGCCGAGTGCGGTCGACTCGAGAAAAATGTTGCGGAATGAAGCTCGAAGCTACTCGTGGTTTGCAGTATTTATCTTGGGATATACCGCGTCAAACGGTCGTTACAGTAATTATTAGTTTGTGGATTTTACGGAAATAGACGGAATAGATGAATTTAGAATCATCGAAATATTGTATACTGTGGTTGTAATCAACTCATCGAGTAACAAACGCTAAATTATAGTTCACTGTCGTCGAAACATCGAAAACGGAACTTTAGATTATCACGTGTATACGAGCGTATTATTGTTAACAATTAACCCGCACGAAACCTGCACGACCACTAATTAACGTCAACGACGCGCCAGCTAAACAGGTTCGGGAAAATAGATCCGTTAACGTTAATTACGTGTGTTACCTAACCCGCTAAAATACACCGCTTAATAAAATTACACGCGGATCGATTCCATCGTTGCGATCGCTAACGCGTGGCAAACACTTACGCGTGATTGCTTTGCGCCTCAAGGATGGAAAAAGGATGTGAATGGAAAAGATGTAATAAGCATAATCCTAAGCTGTAGAAACCGTTTAAGTCCGTCGGGTGCTATAAAACAATTCGAAGGAGAAACTTCGCCAGCTTCGTAACCGCCAAAATTTATTCTTCCTTACTGTGAACGTATCTAACTTCTCGGAAGCAACTATTAATGGGGTCACACACTATATATAGTCCTTTCGGCTTCGTTACTTTACGGTACCAAAGGTAATTCGATTAATTGCCTCCTGAAGCTGCCAACGGAGACGAACTCGCTAATATCAATGCATAATCGATAGAACAACCACTCCACCAAATTTGCTTCTAGAAAAAGTTTCTATCCTAGCGTTTGCTATATATAATTAAAGCAAAAGGTTTAGCAAAAGATAAAAAAATTCAATGAGAAACATTTAAATAATAATTAATAATTTAAAATAATATAATTAGCAAAACAACAATTCATTTTTTCTAATGATTTAATAAAAATTAATGAATTAGTGAATTAAAAAATTACTTCCAAAAAATTTCAAAATGTTATAATTTTTTTAGTTTGTTTTGCGTTTTATATTTTATTTTATGTTTGTTAAGAGATTAAAAATTCGCTGTAGTTGCGAATCTCTCCTGCTCGAAAAATTGTACATTACATCGTATAAATAAATAATGACAAAAAAGGAGGTCACGAGAAGTCTCTAATTGCTCGTCGTCACGTAGTGCCACGAAAACGTCGTCGACGTTTTCCTTTTTCTGCGCGAACGGTCATGTAGAGCCCGGCAAAAGTGGAATTCTCATTAATTGACGTGGTACTAATTAGACTTTTAATTAACGAGTCGGAAATAAACAACGATTTGCGAACAGATGTCGCATTGCTCGTATCTCTAATGATTTAACTATCTATAAGAGGAATAATGTCGACGTCCATTAATGCACATAAATTTGCACAATCTTGAGTAGTGATTAGCAATTGTGATGGGAAGTCGTGACGTTCGCGCCTTTCATCTTTATCTTCAATACTAGATAACTAACAATGCCCATTTTGCACGGTAAGCCTCTTTTCCACCAACTCATCTTGCAATCTTTTTTTTTTTTTCTAAAATATACTGTAATAAAATGCGCTTTCGTGAAAACAGTATACCGACATGCCACGGGCTCTGCATTCACGTTTATCACGACCATAAATTTAAGACTCCCGTCGCCTCTGATTATACCTCTAGACAAAGTCTCGCGAGCCTTACATCGACCTAATGATTCAACTGTCTATTATTTATTCGATTGCGCGTCCTTCACGTTGCCATGCCACGTTTTTTGCATGCGGACTTGTAATTACGCTATCCAAGAAATGCTTTAAAATATGCAACGGCCGTCTCTGATATCTGACCTACTGTCGCAATGAAGCGATATCAGGTTATATCTTCGGTATAATACCTTTGGTGTTTAAGCGTCGAAAGCTATGACAACGATTGTTCGTACATCATACAGAAGAATGCAATGTTAAATCCCTGGCGTTATTCCAGCGACGTGTATAAACGGCGGTAAAGAAAAATTTCTTTCTTTCTGACACAAACGTCGCCGGCTAAAGTCGGCACTCTCCGAGTCTTGAGTTTCAAGGATCTCGCGATGTTTCGCATGAAACTCGATGCCGAGTTGCAAGCCGAGGGCGGAAATTTATACGTGGTTGTATATGTACACAAACACACACACACACACACACACACACACACACACACACACACACACACACACACACACACACACACACACACACACACTGTTTCCTTTCTCTTTCTCTCTCTTTCTCCGTAGCATTTCCTTTTAAGTATTCGGAAGTGAAGCAATCCCGGTATCAACCTTACTTCCGCGATACCGTATGGCAAAGAAAACAGAAATATCGAGGAATGCGGGAGATATCCACAAATTGCTTTAAAAAATGCGAGATAAAATTATCAAAAACAAGAAAAATACATTCGAATTTTAAACCGCTATTACGATAAAAAAATAATTTATAACATGTAATTACGTGTCGTAATTAAAGCGCACAAACATTTTCACTTTAGTTATTAATATTTTTTTGTTTGATTGTAATAATTGGATGATGTGAATCTAAAGATTTGTGTAAAATTATTAAAAATTTTGGTGGCAATAATTGAAAAAAAATGAAGCTTATACGGTAACTCAATTTTAAGAGTATCGAGAGAATTCAAACTAGCCGATTAATACCTATCGTATTAAGTCTTAAAAACAATTTGACAGACAATATTTATATTCTATTTTTATATATCTAAAATTCTTTTCACTGATCTATCCAAGAAATGATAAATTCTAATAGTGAATGCTGTACTTCTCTTGAATGTAATAACAGAAAAAGAGAGAAAGAGAGAGAAAATTCAGGAAAATATAAAATAAAAACGTCGCACCGGAAGCTAAAAGTATTTCGCTTCAAAAACAAACAATTTTTTATATGAAACATTTTCAAGACATACAATATAATAGATCAATCGAATATCCTATATTGTATAATATACTTAAAGTAAAATGTAAGAAATTGCGTTTAGAAAATGAATTGTTAAAAATATGAAAAGATACATAAACCAAGAAACAATATTTCTAGATATTGTGCATTTCCTATAGATTGAAAAAGGCTCGATGTAAATTTGTTTCGGATCGCGTGATCCTCACGTTGAGGGAAATATAAAAAAAAAATATTTGTGCGTATATATTGTACGGCAACAAAAATAATTCATTAATCAAAAGCGGTGCGTGCGTTATGGTCTGTAAATCGGGCGCACAGTTTATGGCGCACCATACTTCCATTTTACCCGTTCTGCTCCCAGACAAATCCTATACATTGTCAATATTGTTACACGTTTATCCAATATTTGAAAACACAACACACCACGCTAATATTAATTAGCAATCGCGTCGGTATACTCTGTTCAATGTGTTAAATGCTCATTTATCGTGTCGAAACTCGATTCTAATTCTAATCAAATGTGATCAAAACTTTAAAAACGATTCATATAAAATTTCATAACATAGACTTTTTCGTGAAATTTAAAAGCAGTCAAACCGCAGCATTTTTGCCTGGATGATATCAATGATAGACCTTATCAGTTTGATAGTTATGATAGTTATGATAAAAAAAATATCACAAGAAAATAGAAGGAAGCATGTACAAAAATTTTTGTATACTACAAATTGTATTTAAAGCTATTGATTTTGTCTCTTTCGGTTATATTTCACGAAATAAAAATGTAGGTATAGAAATTTCATTGAACGTTTTATGAAGCAAGGAAGGTGACCAACCTAGGAAGCTTCTCGTTCCGCTGTATCGGGTGTCAGGATGAGACGGCTCCGTCTATAGAAATCCCTGGTTTTACTCGATCGAGCAAATCTCATGTCGGGATAATCGATTTGGACTCTATTCGGTCGACCGTACCAGTGATTAGTAGTCATTGGCACGACGTGACGTTTGTTCTCCTCGTGTATCTCCGCCCAAATGAGACTCGGCTTCGTGCGATCACATCGCGGTTTACTCGGATCGAAGGGAGTTACGGCGTACAAACGATCATACGCCGATCTCGCGTCAGCGATTCTCTTCTCCCGCTTGCGATTGCCAAAGTACGTCGTCGAATGTCGTTCGGTCGACGGTTCCACCTAAAATTTATCCTCTTGCCAATAATCTCACTCTTACTATCCTTCATCTAAAGATGTGTTTTTCTAGTTCTGCGTTCCGATATATTTATTAAAACTGAATGAAAATCTGAAAACAGAAAATCTATAATACATGTGACAGGAAATATTTATTTTCAATATGAGCAGTAAATATCGGAACGCAGCCTTAAATAACCGTTTCAAATATAATTCTAACGAGACACGGAACATCTTTATCGCGCGTAAATCCATCCTGTATTATTTCTATCGTAATGACGTAGCAAGTCAACGAAGTCAGACGTCTCTTTTGAGATATCTTTAAAAACTAGATATCCTTTGATGTCTATAAATACGGGTTTATTCTCTGCGTGATACCACGTATATGCGTGGTATCACGGTGCTCCGTAACAATAGGGGGAAATGTATGTGTAATTGTAGTGAGAAGATTAAAGAATCATGAACTTACCACATTCAAATGTTTCATCTCGTTTCGGATGCTAACCTCCCACCCCCGCATGCGAAGCCATGGCGTAATAAATTCGGTACGATGCATACTCCAACTGCCGATTTACACTCGAGAGATATCGCCGAAACGCTCTACGCACATATAATCAACGCGATATCGCGTAGCTCTTGCAAAATAAACGCGAAACGTTAACGAAACATGAGACGCGAGACGCGCGCGAACCGCGAACCGCGATCGGAGCCCGGAACTAACTGCAAAAACGAATTTCGCGAACAATTTGGCGCGCGCGTTTGAAAGAAGCGTATCTACGACAAGCGCAGGAAGCGCCATCTCGTGAAACAAGCGGCAAGCGCAGGATATATTAGTTCAAAGAGTTTGTGCGGCACGGCGCTGCCAGTATATCGCTACCTTGTAAGATCATAAGTAATGCGCGATACGCGTGTAATGTACGTGGGACGGCAAGTACTTTTACGATCATGTAGAATAACTCATGAAGAATGAAATATTAATAACGCTCGCTCCTAAAGAGGCTAACGTTTAATAAATGAAAAAGATGTTTGGTAAGTATATGTGTGCACGCGTATGTAGATGGAAAATTTTAAATTAATTTAAAATGAAATAAACTGAGGAAGAGAAATGGAGTAAGAATTTTTAAAAAAGTTCTATTATTTGTTGATTATGTATTGAAAAAATTAATATAATTAATATAATTAACAAGGTGCCAATGTATAATTCATTACATATATATAATTCATATTTTCTTTCTTTCACATGTAATAATAATTTCGTAACTTTTTTGTCTAAGAGTATGAGATATCACATATCCAGTCTGCGATGTCGCAGTCAAGATTCAGCGTGGACACGTATCATACATTCTAAACTCTTATCGCAAAAGGGCAGATATACTGTAGAAGTGCGATGTGCCTTTTTCGCTCGCTGTCGCTTCCGAGTAAAGTGTTGCCCTTGCAACATCTACAATCGATAGTTAGATTGCACTTTGTCCAAGATTAGATTGCACTTGAATCTCAAATGCTTTACTTACATTCTTTGCTGCCCCGTTACTTATTTAAGTAATCTTTATATACATACAGATATATATATATAGTTTTTCTTTCTACTTTAATTATAATATATAATATTTTTTCTCGTTTTTATTTAATTCTTTTAAATTTTTATTAACATTTAAATTGTATAATTACCAATTTTCTTATTCAAAAAAAATATCAAAAAATGTATATCTAAAACTGCGAAACCCAAAAAGAATGAACATTCACAGAGAAAAATATAGAATATTAAAGAATTTTTTCAAACCCTCACATTTTTGTTTAAAAGTGGTATTTTTGCGAAAAAAAAAATAAATTTAATTTGTACTGCATTCCCTCAAAAATATTCACATTGGTATCTTTCGCGATATTTTGATTCCAATCGATTCTCTTCCGAACAAAATTGAACAAAAAATAACGTTTTTTCCTTGATATATCCAAAGGATTAATTGTTTGCTTACCAGTGTACGATTCAAATTAAATTTTCACGAAGCAATTGCTTTGCTTCTACGGAATGCTAATCGATAATTAACAATAGCCGTCCTTTCTGTTTAAATAAAACCTCTGTTGTTAACGTCAGCACGTTACGCTCTTGAAGATTCACCGGTCTGTTAACGAAAGACAGGAAATAATCGGATTTACAGGAAAGATTTTTACAGTCTACGGATCACGCCACTTCTTTTTTTTTAATAAAATGATTATAATAATGATCAATTAAATAATAAATTTAAAAGCTTGTAACTTTTTTAGTAAAAGAATTATACAACAAACTTAAAAATTGCAACTTTTTATTTTTATATTATTTTATGTTTTCTATTTTAGTTTAAATAATTTATACTTTTAAATTTTGTAATATCTGTAACATATCCGTAATTAATTTTCATTATCTCATTAGACATAGAGATAATGCACGACGATGTACGTACTAAAATTAAATTTTCAAGTAAATTATATTTTGTAGATCTATTGGAGCAATGCTTTACAAAAAGAAGGAATGACATTACTAAATTAAAATCAATCTTGTATAGTCTGAAAGTGTCTCTTACCTCGTAAAATTACAAAAGCTTCGATACTTGATTAAAGAACATTTGCTTAATTTGCATGTACGGTAAATGTTCTTTTTGTCACGTTCGTTACGTTGTCGCATCGGAACGAGAGAGATCTAATCAAATCAAACTGAGCGTGCAGAGTGCGGTTAATTACCTAATGAAATTAGTATGAATCATTGGAATTGCGCAGAATCGACAGAATTTCTGAGTCATGTTTCAGCGTTTGGTAACTTCCGCTTTTAAGTTGATTTGTAATATTTTTTTATATAATAACTAATATCATATTCAGAACAATATTGAAATCGTATAAAATTTCTTTGAATAAGAAATCTCGTTTTAGTGCGGCTAGCACTGCTGCATTTGAGTACAATTAAGTGATGAAAAGTCTTTTATAAAATTGCTTTCTACTTTAACCGAATTCGATTCTAATAGAGTATAAGAAAAAGGGAAGAAATGGAAAAAGGGAGAGAGAAAGAATGGGACGACCGTTTCATGTCGACGAATCCTCCGCATTTATCTCCAACCACCAGAGGAGAAAGCTCGACCGTCGTATCGCCGTGCGAATCGCGCGAAATCCTCCCAAAAATCTCGACTGAGATGGCTTAGAACGGAGAGAACAAAAGTACATCTTCGTAGAAACGTCGTACTACACTAATGCTACTTGAATACTTCGACCGTATTCTAGATTCGTGATAGAATCAGTGCGAGCCATCTTAGCAAAATTCTGCTACCAGAAAATATGCGCAATCTAACCCCGCGGTAACATAAATCGAGAAAAGAAGCAAGAAAAGAAGTGTCTTTGGCTGAAGAAATCGGCAATGGATCGGATATGGAGCAAAAGAGTCGCCAAAACCAAAGTATATAAAGTTGATACGATACACAAGATAGAGCTTAATCAGGTTCGACTAGTTGGCAGGTGCGAGCGTCACGCTTGCAGGAATAAGGAACGAATGGCTTCTCCGAGAAACTACGTGATTCCGCTACCTCGTATTCGACACAAGAAACGCAAGTCTGGACCGATATCAGACATGTAGCATAACATTGTCTCGCGATAAGAGAGAGAGAGAGAGAGAGAGAGAGAGAGAGAGAGAGAGAGAGTTTTCGCTTCATGTTTAAAGACAGTACAAAGATTGTTTAAATCATGCGTATGCCATATCTAATTAATAGAGAAATAAATGTCTAGTTTGATTTGACTCGATTTCAGAATTCCATCGATGTACGTGCAGCTTTTCACTGCACTGGAAAAATTCCAGCGGCGCCGAGCGGAGCGCCGTGGCCGATCGATCGATCGCCTGGGCTCGCGTAAGTAAACTAATCTTTTACTGTTATGCCAGACACGACGTATCCGGAAATTTTTTCACCGCGTCTGTGCCGTGACTGCGCCTATATTTACCATGGTTCGCGTTCCAGAGGCATCTCTTTCTTTCTCTCTCATGGAAAGTAGGGACCCTGCGGAATAGCATATAGACTCGGGTCCTCGTTACGATCGGCCTATACGACCGACGTAACGTCGGATCGTCGTTCGAGGCGTCCGTGTTAATGGCAACGTGTCTCTCCGGTATACCGTTAAAGCCTCCGCGATGCCTACTGAACCTAATTAATGACGCATTCGCGTTGCGCCGGATACCACCACTACACCACGTGTCTCTAAATGACCAGGCATGGCGAGGATGGCGCTCTCGAACACGCGCACGTGCTACCGCTCAACATCCGTCTTACTGGCTGTCACGCTATTGCCCACCGCACTTCAACTGCTTAGTAGATAGGCATGGCCGTGAATAGATAGGCGGTAGACAGCCGGCACGTGCGAGCGCACGGTGAGCGCACAGATCATTCACGCTTGTACGTATAAACACGTATAATTATCTCCCCTTCTTACTCGACCCGAGTCCGAGATCTCGCCGGTTCGCTTCCAGATACTCGTCGCGCCCCGCGATCATCTTTTTCTCGCTGCGGAAACTGCTCATCGGCAACGTCTACGAGCGGCATAAATCAAACTTAGGTACTTAGCTACAGTCTTTCGATAGATTTAGCAAATAAGACCGAGTAATGCGTAGTCGCTATAACCATATCGATTCCGAACGCGAAATATCATTAGGTATTTATGTACTTGTGTTTTTAATCACGGGCGCGCACTCATCGGTTCCGCTCGAATAATGATTTATGTTCTTCGCGCGCGCACGCAGTACACAGGATGTAGCAGAAGTTGCTTATTACGTTCGCCAAATGGGAGAGGCACGTACGTACGTACGTAAAAAATACGACACGCCGGAGGAAATTTGTAATGAACCGACGACACGTGTGTTGACTTTATCCGAAATACATACAAGTCTTTCAAGTACTAATTTATTTAGCACCTATTACCTGAAAATACGATAGCCGTTTGCCAACCGAGATTCCAGCACGCGTAATCACGCGTACGTGCGTCCTGGCGAATGGCTCCTCTTCTAATGTCGAGACAGCCGTGTCTTCAAGAACGCGATGTCAGAGGTCCGGGTCGAGGCGTGGCGTTCCATGTAAGTTGCGTATAGAGAAAAGCCGTTGCTTCAAGTTGCCGAGGTCTCTCGAAGGCCTACTCCTCTCTTTCGTCCTTCACACGACGATGATACGACAACGACAACAACAACGCGACAACAATCAATGCAAAGTCACTCGGTTGATGCTTAGTTAAGTAATGGACAGCGTAAGGAGTCACGAGCTGAACAAATAATAGGCTACCACTCGACGTGATGGCGGTGGCGTCGATTCCTTCTTTTCTTCCTCATCCTCCCAGGTAACAGGCTACCTCGACTAATTCAACTCTACCCCGGAAATGGAGGATGCGTTTTATCCACTCGAACCAACTCGCAATACGTGCTTACTGAATAGCGCTCTTGTGTATAGCGAGGACTCTTCATCTCCAATATCCTTGCGGCATACGCCGTGGTGCAAGCGCAAGATTCTGCGAAAATCATGTTGTTGTTTCTTCATTAGCATTCACTACGAATAAAAAGAAGCGTAACTTCTAAACGCGGAATCGATCCTCCCACAAATAACAACGATAATAAACGCTTTTTGTTTCAGTAATCTTTTTCTTTACAAATTGTAAGAAAATTGGAAAGAATCTAGAAGAGCATCACACATCGATATTTCAAATAGATTATTAAATGCATCGAATATTCCTTTATCGTCAATTAATAAATGTGAAATTGTTTCCATTTTTATCAATGATAAAATTGCTCGGAAATTTTAATAACGAAATTTCGATTATAGTTATTACAGGTATATTAAACGGTTAAACGTATACAAATGATGAAACACCGTTAATTACTCGCGACATTTCTATCGTTAGAGAACATTCATTTAGAAATTCACATGGAAACAGAGAATTACAGACAATTATAAATTGTAATGCAAAGTCGCTGTTGCGCGTGGAGAAACGCGCTCGATTTACCATGTTTCGTCGTTCGACATATGGGCTTGCCAATGTAGCATGTATAACATACTTTTATTTCCGGTTCTTTCTAAATTTTACCTAATCTTGATTATAAAATTTATATATAGTCATCAAATAGTTCATAATTTAAGATATATGTATATTTTCAAAATTAATATAGAAAATATTGTATAATATAGAAAATAAAGAGATTGTTTCGATTTTGAAACCAATTTTTTTATAATAACAAAATTGTTCTTGAAAGTTTTTATAAAAAGTAAAAATACAAGGAAAAAGATCGCTTCCCGATGTGAATCTCACGGTTATCCTTTTTGTAGCAGCGGCTATTATCCTCGTAATCAATAAAATTCGTGCGGCCTTGACTTTCCTTTCAACTAATTTCGATCTCCTTTCTTTCCCTCCACTCTTTTTTTCTCTCTTTCTGTTGCTTTCTGTTCATCTTTGCTTTTCCCTGCGGAACCTCGTTGATCTGCACCAATAATCGCAATATCCGTATGCGCGACATGACGCGTATCGGCGTTCCGTCGATCCGCCTAGAAACTAACTGAAAAGCCGAGTATTTGAAGTGAATGCGAATCGTGTGCAGACACGTTAGTGTCCGGCATGGTTTGAATGAATCGTTGGTATAGTGATGGCATCGATACTCTCGCATGTAGAAAAGAAATATATTTGTAAGTCAGTTGTAACAAGAAAGTCATAGATGTTTGCAAGATATTGATTTTTTGGATATCAAAATTTTGGATTCAAATCAAACATCGTAAAATTGATAAAAAATTGTTATTTACCATTAATATAGCACGCATGTAAATACTTGCATAAATTTCATAGTAACATTAATATGCAGAATAAATACTGTTTAAACAAATTTTTATACAACGCTCGAGCAGATATTATAGACGTAAGTGCCATTCCTAATCGCACGAATTGCCTGGTTCTTCATGAACTCGGTATGCAACGCGGCTCACGTCAACCAGTGATATTTACGGTGTATGCACCACTTTCGAACTTTTGACCTGAAAACGAAGAGTATGGGTCGCATGGGGAGCACGTAGCTGTAAGTTAGCACGAGGTCTATGGTAGAGAGACGCCACTGAATCTCGCTCAAAGTTCAGAGGTTCTCGTATGACCTCCGGAGCAAAGGTACCGAGTAAAGTATTTGCATGCACCTGAAACTCAACGTGGATCTCAAGCAAATCTTGCCATCAACTTCTTCATTGTCTTCATCAATGCTTCATTGTGAAGTATCACGTTCAAACTTAAGTTAATAATTACATGTATCGTTTTTTCGATTCCGATCTGCTTAATCTTGATCAATAAAATACTACATGTGTTTGTCACTTTTGTAAGAAACGATTGTTCTCGATTGTTTGGCGATTGATATATAAGCCATAAGATAGAAATACTCAACATTAACACTCGCAGATTTGCAAATTGGAATGTAATAACAATTTGATAATTATATATATATATATATATATATTGAAAACATCGAATGTGTCCTTTCTTCTAAAAAGCTTGGAACAAGAAAAAACGCAATTTTAAACTTAAAGCATTGTACTGTTTTAAATCGAAGAACGACATCAATTTTATTAAAATATACATAGATTAATGTACACAGTTGCGCAGCATTAATTGTCTAGGTCATCTCGTTACCTCGAAGAATTTGCTTTTTAATTGACCGTGGTCATTGATATGCGCCTAGTGGCGTTTAAAGAACATTCGCCGATACAAGAGGACGAGACATAGCTGGCGACATACGACCCTGTTTCGTGACGTGCGAACAAAAATGCGCATCACGTGCATTCGAACATGGTCTGCGGCTACTATCGTATCAATGTGGATTCGAATCGATGCGGACACCAACAAGGTTATCAAAAAGAAGCCAAAAATAAATAAAAAAAAAAAAACTAATGAAATCATTTCTTGCATTATACATACTATTTAGAATGATAAAAGAAATTTGTGTGATAATTACAAATATTACGTTACGATAAACGATTTATGCTCGAAACTCGAAATCGTATAATCACACGTAAAAGACGTACGGAACATCTCGCCAAAGCATTTTATTCCGAGAGACAACTATAGCAAAGATTAGATAGCAAAGCGAGAAGTACTGCCTTTTAGGGTAGTTAAGTATACAACGCTTCAACTCGTACTTCGTCTTGTCGTCGCTTCTCCTCCCCTCTCCCAGTCTCGTGGCCTGATCTCTCAGATCAGATCGGATCAACTGTCGCGTTCTGCCCTGCCTCTCGTACGACGCGAGACGAGACTCGCGCTTATGTGGACGATCCCGCGACCCCGATCTTTCTTAGAACGCGCGAACTGGTGAGAGACTGTGTAACGCGAGTTTTTAGCGCGATCGTGAAAACGGAAAATATTTCTTCTCTCTTTAGTCGCGAAGACACTTTTATATATATATATATATATATAGTAGCAGCAACGCTGATCAAACTGAGTTAGCTAATATGAAATACAGTGTGTGAGTATATCTAATATATAATTAGAGAAAACGATAGGCAAGACGGACAAATGAAGAGCAGAGTAGAAAAGGGTGAAAAAGAAGGCGAATATGAGATGATACGATAATTGTATGCTGAAAAGAGTATCAAGAAATATACAATTTGCTTATAAAAAAAATCAAGATTAATGGAAATCAATGATTAAGAATGCAAAATTAATATTAGTAATGGTTCCAATTCGATAATTTCCAATTGCATTTTACTAACTTTCTATTTCAAAGATATATTTCACGCAGTTGAAATGAGTTGCAGTTAATGGCAACATCTGTAATAAATAATTTATCGGGATCTAATAGATTAATTATGTTTTTACGTATTTGACAAGATGTAAAACTTCAAGATTGAAAATCAGATGTAATGTGTGAAAGAAAGAAATTTTTCTTTGGAATCTAGGACGTAAGCTCACTAAGATTTATCAAGGATCATAAGAGATAAGTCTCTCCATCGTATCTTTAACGTGCACTCACACGTGATTCAACATCACACTATCGCAAAGGCACGCCGAAGATTCTTCGGAACAGGGCTGCGAATTGATCGATTTTGAAGGGATCCGAAGAATGTCGACACGCGAAATGACAGTGGCGTCGATGACAGTGGCGTAGTTTTCGACAAATGTGTCGAAGCTCGTCGCGAAATGAGCGACGTCGGGCGATGTCGTTGCCCTTTTCCCCTCGGTCTACTCGGCTGTCCAGCTCGCTGTCCACCACCGCCATCGCCGCCACCACCGCCGTCGCCGCCACCGTTGTCCAGTTCTTCCTC